>NC_140296.1:66519948-66614948 GCF_964211825.1 Aythya ferina
TTCATGTGAGCCCACATACAAAAACACACATACAAGGAAACAATGCCTTAATGCAGTTTGGTATTAGGCTTTAGCCTGCAAATGTTTTATACTGAAAAAGCAGCTTTGGCAAAGAATCAACAGGACCTTCAACAGTTGATGACTGAATCATCAACTTCAATTCAGCCCTACTCAGGCTAAAGTAAAATTAAAGTCATACCGTACTGTGTGTCATTTTTCTCATCTTTTTTGGTTTAATCTCAACATTCAATGCTGCCAAGACTGAGGCTGTTGATAAGGAGTTGAGTATAGCATTTCCTTATTATAGCTGATCACTGAGGCACCAACTTGTTAAGTAGGAGCTATCAACTACATTGACTTTAAGTGATAATTTTCATGTTTCTTTTAGCAAATGCTTGTTTTGCAGACTATTTAGGAAAAGAGACAGCCTACCTGCTAATTCTGTCAGTGGCAGTAGGTTTAGATTACTGGTATGAGAAAGGTATCCCTGGTTAAAAACAGAGGAATAACTCTGATGAGACCTGTGTTGCCCTTGCCACAATACCACTTCTGCCCCAGCTGAGCCAAGGAAGGTCCCTGCTCCTTCACTGCAGTCTTGTTCTTTACATTTACTGTAAGCAAGCCAAAACCACAAGTTAGGAAAAGTCCACAGAGCTCAACTATTGGAAAAGGGGTCACAATATAATTGTAAAGTGCCAGAAAAAAAAAAAAAAAAAAAAAAAACAAAAACACTTTTTATTGGAAGTTCCTGCCTGAATTTCCATTCCCTTATCTTGGAACAGGAATGTTCTTCTGTTTCAAATGAATCTTTTGTTGATTTATGTCAATCTAGGTGTATCAGATAACAGGGGCTTCTGCGTGAATGCACCAGGCATCCACTTACTATCTATACAGTGCACTTTCAGGGTGCAGTATTAATGGTGGCAGTGGCATACCTCAGCCCCTACCCTCTTTCCATAGTTTTTCTTGTGTTTTCAAAAAGTGTCTGGCCTTGGTCCTTAATTCTGTGAAACCGACTTTGGGAGGAGGGAGGATGCTGGGAGGAAGAAGCAAGAGAGAAGGAGCAGGAGAGGGGAGGGTATTCCAGGGTTTAACATTTTTTAAGTATCCTGTAACAGGAAAAAACAACCAAACAAACAAATAAACAGAATATACTTTTGCTTGCTCAAGATTATGGATCAGAAAGTGTAATTTTGCTTCCACTCCAGTCAACAGAAAAAAAAATTACGTTGACTTTGGTGAAGACATGATGCCTACTAAGACTTAGGAAGTTTCTTTAATAGTTAGAGTTGTGCAAGTTCTAAAAATAAGGACAAGTTTTGAAGTTTTACTCCATATTCATACCTCATTTTTTATTTTATTTTTTTATTTTTTTTACATGGAATTGAATCATCTAGAGTATTGCCTTACTCATTGCTCTCTCCTCTTGCTGTGCTTTTTCCCTAGTATTTTTTTGTTAGGCTCATTGTCTCTATCACTATCCAGTCATCCTGTACTTCAGTTGCCTGTCCAGAAGGCTCTGGAATAATGTTTCTATTTTGATCCATGTCCAAAAAATGCAAAAAACTATGAAGTGAAAAACATTGGGTTTAGTATGTTAGTAAATACTCTGTGACAACTCTTCGAATGTGTTGTCCCTGAGGTGGTCATATGAAGTCCTTCTGTCCCATTCCTCCTTTTCTGAGATAATTATAAGACTGAAAGTAGTTTATCACACTAGAAAAATCTATGTGATGAAAAATAAGTTGAATTACTACAACTTTGTCTTTTGATCTTTTGTCTCTTCCTCTTCTTACTGAAAAGTGAAAAAAAAAAAAAAAAAGAAAACTTGCAAATCTTGCACCCCCTGGAATTATCTGCTCAATTATTTCCAAAAATTGGTTGAAATGTTAATATTTGAAGGAACTGGTTTTGTTGTTGTTGTTGTTGTTGTTGTTGTTGTTTTGTTGTTGTTTTTTTTTTTTTTTTTGTTAATCCAAAATATGTATGTGCACTTATAAAATGGGGAATGGATGTTGAGATGGAAATAGAGAAGAAATGTGGGGCTTGATATGAGTCATAAGCTAAATGTAAATTGATAATGGGATTTTCTTATTCCAAATATTCTCGTTCTGCAGATCATTAGCAGGGTTGTCACACATGAGATGCAGCACACTGCTCTGTCCAGCCTGCCCTGGCTGGAGTTCTGTGTTCACTTCTGAACATCACACTTTAAGAAAGATAAATGTGAGACACCCAGAGGAAAGAATGAAAAATGAGATAAGGTTTTGAAGACATTATATAAAGGTTAAGAGAATTAAGTGAGTCTAGGAAATAATTAATAAACAAGTACATAGACACATACATAAATGGAAACTAAGACAGAACATGACTCTCATCCTCTACAGTGAAAAGATGTTATAAAGATGGTGATATGGTCATCATGTGATCAGTGGAAAGAGTAGAGGAAAAGGGTAGAGGAAAGTAGAGGAAAAAGTAAAGGGAAAAAGGAATATTTGTAAATAAAAATAAAGAACTTATTGTTATTGTGACAAAATCTTGGAGAAGGCTGCCCATGAGGGTTCTGGAATCCCTTCCTTTAGAAGTTTTTAAGAACAAGATAGACAAATAGATGTTAGGAACATCCAAGGAGAACTTGGTCCTGCTTTAAGGTGGAACGGATAATCTCTTGAATTTATATCAGTCTCATAGTTCAGTGATTCAAGGTCTTTGTCAATTTTACCTAAACAAGGAGGTCTGTGCTAGGTATAGACAAGGCTCCCTGCTTTTATTCACCCCGAGAAATCTTGGATCCACGTATAAAATGTACAGGCTGCTTTACAACACTCTCATACCTTCTGTCATTTCAAAAGAAGTATATTTGGAACACTGAGGTTTGCAAAGACAAATTCTTTTATTGAATCAAATGTTATTGATACAGTGTTATCTTCCTGGTCTGGACAACCTTAATAAATTATTCTGAGGGATGTGAATTTCCCTACATTTTATGCATCTCTTGGGACTCTGTTGTAGTTGATGATGGAGTAGGGTGTGATTTATCTCACCTTGCTGAAATCACCTATAAGTCAGGGGTGGGATTCAAGTAAACATAATGCTAGACAATAGCTCTGTGTTGCAAATGAATGATTTCAGATGCCTATATATAGCTGCCTACAGTCCTATTATAGTTAGATGAAGTGTAGTTAATTTAGCCGGAAGAGTTTCTGGAGTGGTTTGGCAGACCAAGCACATGTGCCTACTTGAAAGTGAGCTAAATAGCTTCCCACATTCTTGTGAATGGACTTAGATTTCAGTGGCCTGTAAAAGTAACTTAGACAACTATTTAAAACACAAAAGTCCACTGTGGGATACCTAGGGCACAATTTATTGGCCTTAGTTTGGATGTTTATTTTAGGTTAAAATGAAATGGGCTAATCCTAAACATTGATTGCTGTGCCCCATATTATGTCCCTGGCCTCTGGTAGGGTGCAAGACTGTGTAGTAAGTTTTGTGGGATTGTTTTAGCTAGACTCTTTCAAATGGCATCAGGCACCTATGTTCAGGTAAGAACCTGTCATTTCCTAACAGTGCCTCATTCTCTCCATGGAATGAGACATGAGAGCGGGCAGGGAAACATATGTGAAGTTAGACAAGATAAATCCTACCTATTGGCTTACACTGGCAACAAAAGAAAGGATTTCATGCTGACATAAGTGATTAGGAAGTACGTAAAGATGATATCTCTTCAGGAAATGCCAAAGGAATGAAAGGAAGACTCAGAGAGTTAAAGAAGAATTTGAGAAATTGGGGTGAAAAAAAAATGGAAAAGGCTAGAAATGTGGTTGTCTTTAGGAGGAACATTTTTCCTCTTTGCCTTTTAATAAATATGACAACAACATACTAAGCAAATAAATGAAGACAATAGCTTAAATGTAGTCAGGAATAAAATCCTATACCATACTTTTAACATCAAAGAAGATCTCTCACTCATATCAGTAGGCATCCTAGCATAGATACTGGTAACTCAGCATCTATTCCAAAGCCAATATTGCTGATATAAAAATGGTATTCATATCCCTCTATCAAATCGCAAGTCAGGCAGGCGGGGTAGGAGGCCGGCGTGGCTGACCAGGAACATTCTAATGGAGATTAGGCGGAAACAGAGAGTGTTTCGCTACTGGGAGGGCCAGGTGTCATGGAAAGAATACAGGGCTGCTGTTCGTGTTTGTAGGGAGAAAGTTCGTGTGGCCAAAGCACACCTAGAGTTGAAGCTGGCTGTGTCTGTGAGAGAAAATAAAAAGGTTTTTTTTAGATATGTGAACGGAAAAAGGAGAACTAAAGAATACATAGGGCCGCTCCTTGATAGGGAAGGTCTCCTCACAGACAATGACATAGGCAAAGCAGAGACGCTTAACGCCTTCTTTGCCTCTGTCTTCAATGCCGATGATGGGCTTCGGGACCTAGGGTGCCCTGAGCTGGAGGACCGGGATGGTGGGGATGACAAACTCCCAACCGATCCTGAACGTGTGCGGGATTTGCTACTCCACCTGGATCCCTACAAGTCCATGGGTCCAGATAGGATTCATCCCCAGGTGCTGAAAGAGCTGGCGGACGTCATTGCGGAACCTCTTTCAATTATTTTTCAAAGATCCTGGGAATTTGGAGAGGTCCCGGTAGACTGGAAGCTGGCAAATGTTGTGCCGATTTTCAAGAAGGGTCAGAAAGAAGACCCTAGCAATTACAGGTCTGTCAGTCTCACATCAGTGCCTGGTAAAATCATGGAGAAGTTGGTTCTCGAACTTATTGAGGCGCGCCTGGGGGACAAAGCAGTCATTGGTCCCAGCCAGCTTGGGTTTGTGAAGGGTAGATCCTGCCTAACTAACCTGATTTCCTCTTATGATAAGATCACCCGTATGGTGGACCAAGGGAAACCAGCTGATGTGATTTTTTTGGACTTCAGCAAGGCTTTTGACACGGTTTCCCATAGGATCCTACTGGACAAAATGTCCACCATAAAGCTAAATAAAAACATCATACGATGGGTGAGCAATTGGCTAACAGGCAGGGCCCAAAGGGTTATGGTAAATGGGGCTGCGTCAGGCTGGTGGGCGGTCACCAGTGGGGTCCCTCAAGGCTCCATTTTAGGGCCGGTACTTTTCAATATTTTTATAAACGATCTGGATGTAGGAATAGAAGGTATTTTGAGCAAGTTTGCTGATGACACCAAACTTGGAGGAGTTGTGGACTCGAATGAGGGTGGAAAGGCCTTGCAGAGGGATCTGGATAGGTTGGAGAGCTGGGCGATCACCAACCGCATGAAGTTCAATAAGAGCAAGTGCCGGGTCCTGCACCTGGGACGGGGAAACCCTGGCTGCACGTACAGACTGGGCGATGAGACACTGGAGAGCAGCCTAGAAGAGAGGGATCTGGGGGTCGTGGTAGACAGCAAGTTGAATATGAGCCAGCAGTGTGCCCTGGCAGCCAGGAGGGCCAACCGTGTCCTGGGGTGCATCAAGCACGGCATCGCTAGTAGGTCAAGGGAGGTGATTGTCCCGCTCTACTCTGCGCTGGTGCGGCCTCACCTCGAGTACTGTGTGCAGTTCTGGGCACCACAGTATAAAAAGGACATGAAACTGTTGGAGAGTGTCCAGAGGAGGGCTACGAAGATGGTGAAAGGCCTGGAGGGGAAGACGTATGAGGAATGGCTGAGGTCACTGGGCCTGTTCAGCCTGGAGAAGAGGAGGCTGAGGGGAGACCTCATCACAGTCTACAACTTCCTTGTAAGGGGGTGTCGAGAGGCAGGAGACCTTTTCTCCATTAACACCAGTGACAGGACCCGCGGGAACAGGGTTAAGCTGAGGCAGGGGAAATTTAGGCTTGGGGGTTCTTTAGGGGGCTCTTTAGGAGGGGGTTCTTCACAGAGAGGGTGGTTGCACACTGGAACAGGCTCCCCAGGGAAGTGGTCACTACACCGAGCCTGTCTGAATTTAAGAAGAGATTGGACTGTGCACTTAGTCACATGGTCTGAACTTTTGGGTAGACCTGTGCGGTGTCAAGAGTTGGACTTGATGATCCTTAAGGGTCCCTTCCAACTCAGGATATTCTATGATTCTATGAAATGAGCTTGATGACTCAGGACTAAGGGGAATAGTGTCGTTTTCAAGTTTTAGCTCCATATAGGGATGGCACAGGCTATTAGTCAATAGTCAAAACATATTTTTCTTAACATGACTTTCAGGTGCATCCAATCTACTTGAGCATCATGAGGTACCATGTGCCATGTTTTCCAATCTTCTTCAAAGTGGAAAATTGGGGGATTTTTTTTTCTTTAATTTCTGGTTCTACTTTATCTATTTACCCTTTGACATCATCAGCTTCTTTCTTATCAGAAAGAAGTTCTAAAGGAATGTCACATATATATTAAAGGTCTCATTTTAGAGCTTAAAATGCGTTACTTCCTGCAGCAATGAAAATGTATTATTTGTATAAGCTCTAAGACTAAATGTTTGCACTTACATAGAGTATGAACATTAAATAATAATTATGTTCAACAGAAACTTGTCAGTCTTTCACAATAATAGGACAAATAATGCAGGAGCAATAAAAGAATAGCAAGCAAAGCAATGATTTTGAAATCACAGCATAAAGTTATGAGGTAAAATATACGTCATTATAATCTTTGTATACTGAAGTATCACTGAAAAACTAATCATTTTGTACATTAACCAGAGAGTGTCGCAACAGTGATTATATGAGAATAAAAATAAGAATAGTCATTAATTTGACAGGCATGGAATATGTATCTATGATGGCTATGAGGACAGCATAAAAACTGCAGTCAATGGTCAAATCAGAACTGAGTTTATGAATGCTGTTATGCCATCACATTTCCCAGATGTCCTTTTAAGCATTCTAAAACACTGACCAGGAGGATAAAACACTTTTAAATTTAACTTAAAAAATAATTGAAAGTAAAAGCAAACACACACGCATATAAAATAAAAATAAAAAATAATTCACCTTCCCTGTTCCTTCTTTCACCTCTCTGAAGTGACTGCCAACAAGTAGCTTGTTGTCAACTGAACAACATTATTAATAGTTCCTGTAATGTAATATTTTCCATTAAGAACTAACCTGGAACAGACAGAATTGTTTTACATATCCTAACAGTTGTAATATGACCATTTAATAATGGCTTTCGGCCAATCAACTCACCTGTGTTGGATTTGAACTGTTTGCATGCAGATTAAAGTCTTTAAATTCAGTTACCTTCTGAAATGTTCTGTCAGTTGGGTTGTACTTGAATGTTTGGCAGCCATCTCCTTACCCAGGAAACAATTCCTACCCACTACAGGATCCTATCCAACACACATCTCTATTTCAGTTTAGAGTCAATGTGTTTACAAATTATACTTCATCTTTTTCAGAGTGAACTGTGCTCTCCAGTTCTACAAGGTCTTAATAAATATCTTATTGTAAGAGATTTGCTCCCACCAAAGAGATTTGCTATCAGAGTGATAAAAAAGCAAGCTCAGCCTACCAATGAATCTGTTTAGTGCTATTTAGTTCATGACAAGGTGAACACCTAGCTTTGAATAAAGAACTGTGTGGTATCTTTTGTAGCAAAGGTTGAGAAAAAGACTGTAAAGACTTTCCTGTATCAGTCCCCTTTCTAATGAAAATAAGTCAATAAACTCTAAAACTAGTCTTGCTATTAGTTGGTTTTATCTGAGGCACAATCTTTCTTCACTTATATATTATTACAACCAATATTGCCTTTCTTCCTCTCTGCTCCAGCACTGCTGACATTAGTTGGTCTTCCTTATATCTTACAATGATTTAAAAATGAAAAATACATAGAAATATAATGGCTTCATTTATTAATATATAAAGAACTTTTGTAAGTCCTTTACTTATTTTGTACTCTTAATTACAGAACAGAGATGAACAAAGCACAAGACATGCACCTGTAGCTACATTTTAGACATTCAAATGAATAAATAATAAGATCTGACAGGGTCACAGAAAAGGTGGCCCAGCTGCAGGCAAATTTGTTGTTAATGTTTAGGCTGTAAGTGACTGGGAGCCAGTTACTGGCAGTGTTTAGGTTGGGCAGCAATATTTTCTGCATCATACAAGAGTAAGAGCTGTGTATACTATCCTTACTCCCTTTATTTACTCCCCATATAAACTGTTTATTTCTTACTTACCATACCTCAAGTTCACAATTCATGTATGTCATTGCATACCTCAAAAACAATATTACTCACATCACATGATTAATAGGAAACATTAGAGGCATGATACACTGTTTTGAGCCACTTTGTTGTGGCAGTTGAGTAAGCTAAACTGAAACTTTTTTTATTTTGTTATATTTCTTCTTTTCAATTACACAGCACCCAAGATCACAAAAGTGTCATGTTATAATAAACACAAGTCTACACAAGTGACGACATCAGGAAGAGTTCATGATTAAAATAGCATGGAAGTATAATTATGTCTTTGGTGTTGGGGAGGGTGGTCTTTCCAGATCAGGGTTGAGGTCCTTGGCTACATGGGAGAAGTTATTCACACTTAGGTAGTCACTTTATCTTGACTTAGGAATGTGAGAAAAATTAGTCATCCGGGGATTTTTTTTTCTCTCTTTTTACTTATTTTTTTCACCCTTCAAGAAACATAGAGAAATTAATAAGTGTGTAAGAAACAACTAGAGCTGAACATTTATGGATGCCTTTGTCCCACTTATACATGTACATCCTCACAAGGAAATGTCAGGTTATACCTTGGAAACACACCCAAACACAGACTGATGGTAGTCAAACCAGTCAAGGCTCTTTCAGAAATAAAGATAACCCTGAGAAGGTGAACTTCCCAGAACTTTTTATCTTTAAATACTTCACTGTCTGGTGGTTGCCTTCATCTGCCTCCTTCTGGATGCTTTTGAGTCAGAAAACATCAGCAAAAAGACATCCTCATAATATAGGGAGACAATCATCTTTGTGGGCCAGGTAACTTTGCAGGGGGACGAGGGCCTCTGTGTCTAATCCATGTCCTGACTTGGGCCATCTACAAGTACTTTGACCATCTACACCTGCACCATGTAATGACAGTCAACAGAATCATCAGCAACAAATATTTAACATTCAGAGCCGTATGGCTGAGTCATGATAGTGCTCAGCCCTTTCTGAGGGGAAAGGCTCATTACCTAGGGAAATGTAAGTATTGCCGTGCTGCAGCCAGACCTTGTAGGACACTCACCAAAAGGAACACAGAGTTGTAGTGCCCCTCCAACATTATATTAGAGGTCTCTGCATTGTGTTTACAGCATCAAGGAGGTATCTCTTAATCCGTGTTCTTTGTCTTCCTTGTACATTTTGGGATAAATGTTATTTATCGCTGTGTGTTTGCCAGACATGTTTATGTCTTGGCAGCAGTGGTAAAGGGTGACAACCCATGGATTAGGAGTTTGTTTGGGGTCAGGGTCAAAAGGCTCCTACCATGACAAAGAGCAAGGAAGAAGAGAGAGTAAGGTACAGAGAAGGGGAAAAGCAAGAATTGGTAAACCCTAGAAAGTTGAGTCTGCTGCTTCTACTGCCTTTGGTCAAACCCAGCTTGCACCCACAGCAGTAATGAAACTGATTCTCCTATCATCTGGCAATGGACCATCAACATAATAATACCACATATATTGAGTGGGGCACAATCATAATTTAAATCAAATATATTCAAGATTCATAATGGGGGAAATGCAAAATCCTTTCCTCAGTTCCTGAAATGAGAAGGAAATATAAAAACAGGTGGCATGGATTTGGTTTTAGCATAGTCTGTAGTAACTAAGGGTTACTAAGGGTTAACTAAGGGTTAGTCCCCTAACCTTTACCTGAGTCTCAGTTTGCAGCAAAACTATTATGTACAATTAAATCTGACACAGATATTTTGTGAGCTACAAATAAAGAACTATGTGAAGTGATTAAGCTTGCTTATAGATAAATATAAGCCTATCAATACACCATTAATTATGAGTACACCAATGAACAACATGTGTGGTTCTGAAGACAACAGCGATCATATTACTCAGAAGAAAAAACAATGTTAAAGTAAAAATAAATAAATAAATAAAAATAGAGTACATCTTTTGATACATAGCCATTCTACAGTGGTTTAAAAGTATGGAGCAATTTATTCAGCTTATTAAAGTAAGAATTTATAAAATACTATTGGTCTCATTGTTTTGTGCATTTATTAAATTCAAACCTTCACAAATAAAAATGACTAGAACTTGATTTCTGGTCTAGTATATATATATATATTTAAAATAAAATAAAATAAAATAAAATAAAATAAAATAAAATAAAATAAAATAAAATAAAATAAAATAAAATAAAATAAAGTAAAGATTTATTTCTGAGGAGACAATGAGTCTACACCCAAAACTATCTCGTACTGAGGTATTTTTTTTTCTCCCTGGGGGAAGAGAAAAGCTATTGGAACACACATAAAATTTAGGTGCTTTAAGAATTTCTCCAGGACTTCTGTTAGATTTGCCATCAGAAGAAGCAATAAAATGGGAATTTATGTTTTTTCCTTAACAAATCTTATGCTTTCTGAACTGGTGTTTTGTCATTGCAATTAGGGCTGTTTCTAGAAGTAGCAAACTGAAAAGTGGTGCCACAGTGTTTATTTTAGGTAGGAACATTTAAAAATATGGTGAATGTTGGGAAATAAAGTTCATATATGTCATTCATATATTTTTTGTGACAGATTGCCTCTTCACAAAGTGGGTTATGGCTTGATATGGTTATGACTTACAGGAAGAGGAACTGATCCTCAGTAAAGATTGCAGGCATGTAGGAAATTCATTTATGGTTGTAATAAGATTTCAGGCTGTATCTATCCTAGGTGAGAACTGTCTTTTTAATATCTCCTCCAGAGAACTGGCAACAAAGGAGTCAAGCAATTAGGGCATGTGAATTTCCACTGTCCAGAAGTGCTGGATCACTTCTGCAGTATGATAACATTCCATACAACATCTTCAAATAGTTTTCATAGGGTTTGTCTCATCCTCACCTGCAGCTTTGGATGGAACCTTCATATTTCCAGTGATATTATGGATATTTTTAGGACTTTGCTGGATTCACTCTATTAGTGAGTTTCAAGTTATGACAGTCCTCAAGGAAGTTCAATACAGGAAATATTTTGGGGGTACCCAAGGTACATGTTGCAAATCCTAAAGCAGAAGCTTTTGGCCTCAGCTGGAGTCAGGGGAGATTTATATTAGGAAAAGTTTCTGTACTGGGTTTATATGGCAAGGTGGTTTTGGAGGGATGAAGAGGGGGACTGCAGGTGTGGCCTCTGTGAGAAGAGTCCAGAAGCTGTCCCATGTTGGATAAGGGCCTCAAAGTGACCCACCACAGACCAAGACTGAGCCAGAGCAATGCTGGTTGAATTTCTGAGACAGCACATTTAATAAAACAAAAAACTGCACAACAGCACCTGGGAGAGAGGAGAGAGAAAATGTGAAAGAAACAGTCCTGCAGGCCCCCAAGGCCAGTGCAGCAGGAGGGCAGGAGGTGCTTCAGGCAGGCAGCAGCAGTTTCCCTGTAGCACGTGCAGAGGCCCCTGCTGGGGCAGGCTGTCTCCCTGCAGCCCATGCATCGCACATGGAGCAGATCTCCACACTGCAGCCTGTGGAGAAGCCCCCGGTAGAGCAGGTGGATGTGGCCTGGAGGAGGCTGCAGCCCATGGAGAGCCCCCGCAGGAGCAAGCCCTGGGCCAGAGTTGCAGCCTGTGGAGAGGAGCCCGCGCAGGAGCAGGGGTCTGGGGGGAGCTGCCACCCACCCGTGGGGGACCCGTGTTGGAGCAGTTTGCTCCTGGGGGATGGACCCCGTGGTATGGAGCTGTGTGGGAGCAGTTGTTGAAGAGCTGCTGCTCATGGGCAGCCCCCACCAGATCAGTTTGGGAAGGACGGCATCCCATGGGAGGAACCCTGTGCTGGAGCACATGAAGAGAGTAAAAATGAAGGAGCAGCAGTGATGAAGCATTATGGACTGATCACAGCTCCCATTACCCATTTGCCTGCACTACTGAGGGTTAGAATGTAGAAGAGTGTGGATGGAAGGGGAAGGTGTTCTTAGTTTGCTTTTAGTTTTCTCTGTTCTTTCTCTGTTGTTAGCAATAGACAATAAATTCCATTAATCTCCCTGTTGATTTTTTTTTTTTTTTGCCTGTGACAGTAACTGGGGAACAATGTCCTTGTCCATGAGGACAGGTACAGCTCTTGAGCCCTTTTTAATCATATTTCTTCCCCACACTTCCTTTGGTGAGAGGGAGTGAGAGAGCAGTGTAGTGGAGTTCAGCTATGTGAAAACAGTACATGTTCTTCACTGAGAGTGTGGTCAGGCTCCCCAGGTAAGTGGTCATGGCACCAAACCTGTCAGAGTTCAAGAAGCATTTCAACAATTCTCTCAGACATCTGGTTTGATTTTTGGGTAGTCTTATGTGAAGTCAGGAATTGGACTCAATGATCTTTGTGGGTCCCTTACAACTTGGGATATTCTATGATTCTATGAGTTCCAGAATCATAGGTTCTAGAATCTAGAAACATTCTATTATTGAATCAGAAATTATTTGATTCTATGAGCTGATACCTGTCTACATGTATACGCTGGCTACACAGAGCAATGACTTCTAAAAGGGCCAGGCAATGTTCCTGCCTGAGAGGCAGGTAGCTATCTAGTAATACCTGGGGAATGTAAAGTATAGCTCAAATTCTGTCTCTTTTAGCTTTTCTGTCATTGCAGTGAAGATCCAGAGAACAAGGGTTAGTACCCTGAACCCTTTTATAGGGCAGTCTAACAATTAAGCATTTGCTCAGAAAGTGGAAAGCCTGGACTCATCTTCAAAATGAAGATACTTGAACTCATACTTGGCCTAACTGAGTACAACTAAAAAGGAGCTTTTCTTTCTTGTCCTTCAGCTGAAACAGGGAGATTATTCTAATTCTACTTATTCATAACAAGATCTCTGTTTTTGGTTTGTTTTCTTTGTTTTTGTTGTTTTCCTTGTTCTGTAGCACCATCAAGGAAATGCATGTAATTTACCATGGAGACAAAGAAGAAATGGAAGAGATTCATTCCCATTAGAGATGACAGAATGTCTAGACAGAGTTTTGCAAGATCTATGTAAGGTATGAGATCTGGGCACAGCTCTAAAGTTCCTTATCCTATGTTTTGAGCTCAAAAGTCATAAGCATGTAAACACAACTAGAAGCTCAAAATCCTTCCAGATGAGGAAGAATTGGAAGTGAGGTCTTCTTTTCACTGGTAAATATCCAAAAAGACTGTCATCCTTTTCTATTCTCCATGTTTTAGACAGGGAATGAAGGAAATATTTCAGCTCAGCTTTAAGACACAGTGGAAAATAAGCAATCAGATATACCTTGCTTTCAAATAGGGACACCGCTGAACATGAATAGCAATATTTCCTGTTATGCAGGGAAAGTTGTTGTCCAAAATGTAGAGTTAATATATGTTCCTGAAATAATGTACAACTCTGAAAATATTTTGTGAAGAACTTTCTTGTGGTTAGGATCCATACTATACCTAAAAACTTTTTTAAACCCAAAGTAGAGCATCTAAATCTGATTTTTAGTTTAGAATGATCTTCTGTGATCCTTTGAGGAAGAAGAGAAAACTTTTTTTTTTAAGACATTATGACTAATTGCAAAGACCCACCTGTGACTCAGTGAGTCCCTGAGCTGGGAAATTTTGGAGTCTGGGGGAATATTCTAGGGAAGAAGCAATATGTGCTTTCTCTGCCTTTGTATTTCATCCCCTACAGCCATCTTGACATTCCTGAGACAAGGTAGGTCTGTTGTCAGGCAAAAAGCATGCACAGAAGACCATCTACATTATGACCAGCATGCCTGTAGTGCATTTAAATAATAGAGATGGAAAGTAATAGATTTTTTGATTTGGATATGATGTTGTATTTTATTGCTGGCTCTCAGGAATCAGCTATTTACATGCCCAGTTTGTACACTGATCACCTTATTTTGCTATGAACAGGCAATGGTGTGGGGCTTTCATGATTTTGATATAAATAGCTGAGAATAGGTGAACATTTTTTCTGTGATAATATTGGTACTTTGAAAGTCAATCTTTTCAACAGTGATGCCTCAACTTTTGTTTCAGGAAAATGGAGAATTAAATACAGAGTACTCTGCTGAGGAAATTGTTAATTCTCTAATATTTCTACAATACTTCAGAAATTGAATTGAGCTATACTTGATATTAGGTAATCTCATGAACGTAGGGAAGTATTGTAAGATACTTGATACTTCACATGTCATCGTATTGCTTTACTTCAAAGTTGATTATGAAGAAGAAAAAAAAACAACTTCAAAATTAAGAAAATTTTCTTCATATCAGTCAGTAATACATCACTTGTTATGAACAAGCAAAATTCAGATTTCTTGCAGTCAGTTCAGTATGAAACCATATGCAATACAGTTGTAGGGAAAAATCTCTTAAAGAAAAACAATCACAAATCTGGTTTATGTCCTCTAATGATCCAAATGTAAAATTAGCATAATACGCATGAATTAACTGGCTGAGAGTAAACAGAAAGTATTTCTGCTTCAAACTGGATCAAGAATAGTTCTGCTAGTTCTGAAAACATAGAAAAAAAAATCTTTATGTATGTCTTTTTAGTTTCTTAACTTAATAGTACATGAAAATGCCACAATACTTCATGAAAACCTATTCTTCTCATATATGTCCCCTTGTCTGTAATCTGAGAAAACCTATATTCTAATAGAGGTTATGATCTGAAAGCCATAGTGTACATTGATTGATGCATGCCAGTGCAGGAAAGCTAAAAATTATTTTTCTTTTGAAGTCATTGAAACATCAGAAAACAAGTATATGCTGCTTACAATATAATAGACACTGGGTGTTTTGTTTTGTTTTGTTTTGTTTTTCTGAAATATACGTATGACAAGTTTCATCTTTGAGCCTCTTTGTCAGATTTATGTTTTGGGGTTGTTGTTTCATTGGTTGTTTTTTTGTTTGTTTGTTTGTTTTTGTTTTGTTTTGTTTTGTTTTTTTGGTTTATTTGGTTGGTTTGTTCATTGGTTGGTTAATTTGTTAGTTTGGTTTGGTTGCTTTTGTTGTTTTCCTCACCATTCTGAATGGACTTAGCATTCAGGCTTTCATAAAACACCTGAAAACATTCAGAGGAGAACCTACATAGCAACCTATGCAATGTTTCATGGAGTTTCCAGAATTGGTCTGTTGTATTCTTTCTGTTCAGTCATATTCTTTCACAGAAAAAAAAAAAAAAAAAAGCATGTATACAGTTTGAAGATTTTCAAAATGATATGCATTAAAGATGTCTTTTTTTTATGGGCCATTACGAAATATAATTTTACCTGTTTTCTTCAGAATCAAACGAGAAGTGTATCTGAACAAACATTTCTTTCATAGCATAAGAATTATGTATGCCAAGTGTTACAGTTTCAAAGAAATGTTATATGACCACAACTTTGCATCTTTATTAAGAATATGTCTGGGATTTTTAAAATTTCAGCACACTAGTTTTGATCTTTACATCCACCTCAGTAGGTTTCTGTATAGCCCAACTGAAAATGCTTTCAGTAATGACTTGTCTTCCTTTTCTTTTCTTTTCTTTTTTTTTTTTTTTTTTCTGAATTAAACTGAATTTTTATGTAAATTAATAACACGATGATTCTTTGAAAATTTTGTGTCCACAAAACATTTTTTTGAATCTTTATTCAATTTCTCATCTGATCAAAGAGATTTCCATAGACAGAAAAAAATATATATATAAATAAAACAAGTGTATTGCAAACTTTAAGTAGTTTGGTAGATATGTAGGTAGAATCTATATTAGCACATTGTCTAGGGTAGTCTACATTGATCTATTTAACATTAAAGCAGAGCTGTTAGAGAGTAATAATGAACTACAACTGCTTTCTCTGCATCAAATTCCACAGAAATCATTTAAAATGTATTTGTTTGGTGTTGGCAAAGGACACAATGCAAAATATTTGACTTGTAAAATGTATAAAGTTAAAAATAATAAAACGATAAAGTCTGAAACCCTGAAGAAGCTCAGCATTTTCACAGTTTCCAGATAGATATTTTGAATGTCGAGAAATCAAAAAGGGACTCTCTCGAATAAGCATTAGTAATTGCAAATCTGTTTGTATGTACCTCATGGGCATTACAATTCCTGAGGCATCTTCTTAAACAAGAAGGGCTTGGCTAAACATTTTGAAGCTGAGTCTTACCATTCTCCTTTTTCTAGACTGTATGCCCAGCTTTTCCTCTGTGACATATACATGTATACTTAGTTAGAGCACATGATATACACTGGCTTGTGATCATCTGCCTAATTAGCAAATACTACTCACATGTAAAAGAGGGTTTATTCACTCTTTTACCAAACCTGCCTCAGGAAGCACAGAAAGTACTGTTAAAATTGACTGGATATTTTCCCTAGACAAAAGACTTGCAGAGTTGGAGGAAAATAAAATGCAGCCTCTCATCTAAAAATCTTCTAGGATAATCAGAAACAGATAAAGATAGTGGCTCGAGTATAGTTTTAAAGAGAAATGGGACTTTTGAACAACTTTGATCAAGAAAGGAGGGGAAAACAAAGAAACAAACAAATTCGGAGTGGTTTATCAGTGCCAAACTGTGCAACGGAAGCACAGCTTAGGAAGACAGTAAAGTGGAGACATGTGAATCACCCGGAAGGACAAAAAAAGGGCACTTATTTTTTATACAACATGCTAGAATCAGAATGTTTTAGAAACTAAAACCCACTTGAATTTATCTTCCTCTGGTTTAAAAGAGATCATAAAAATGTGAATATAGAGAAAAAGAATGTTCAATTTTCCATTCTAACATTGATTGAAAGCAGCTATGTTTCTGCATGTTGCATTCAGTCTTTTCTCAGTTAGGACAAGGGAAATCATCCACCAGCTTATATTGTCAAATTCTTCTTTGGTGATAGCTACCATTAAAAGTCTTGTCGGTTTGTTGATTTGGTTTCTTCAGTCCTTCACTAATTCTTTTATTGGTAACAAGGAATATAAATGGAAATGGTAAACAAATTTCTCCATAGGATAACGTCCTTAAAGTCAACAGTTATGTTGATGTTAGTTCAAAATGAGTTAAAATTAAGAGTTCAGGCACAGTCTACTCATATTTTAATGAGGTGATTTGTGTAGACCTGTCATTGAGTGTTAACATTTACAAATGTAATTAATTCAGTCATATAAAACAAATATTAGATAGTTATATTTTAATGAATTTAAACCTATGTATAAATGCCAGCAGAAAGTTCCAATCATACTTAGCCAGGAATATGCATTAATCTTGCTTAGTTTTGCTCTATATGGTGCACTATACAAGATCTGGCAAAATTAAAAATAAATGCCTACATTTGACCTCTGACTCATGCAGTGTGGAAACATACAATATTTAGGTTTTAATTGTGCTATTTTTCAGCTGCATCAAATCAGACCATCTGTCCAAAGTCTAAACTAGGTTTGTTTTTCTACATATCTTGAAATGCATTTTTTTAAATCATGTTTTATTATTTTACCAAGCAAAAAGTTCAGAAATATTTGCATATATCCAAAAAGGATGCCTGTATATGCCTATATATGCCTAGCATCCAATTAGCAATAAAATATGCATTGAATAGGAAAAATCAATATTGATCTGCAAGATACCATGCCAATTTTTTCTCACAGTAAGCATCCTTTTCCTCGAACCAACTGATTTTCTTTGACAAAGGGAATGGGAAAGGAAAGTACTGGAATGAAATGTAAGTGAATGTAAGAAGAAATGTATATACTGATGGAAAGTACTTCAGGACAGATTTCCTTACAACTCCCCAGTTTTTGTGCTTCACTAAAAACAAAAATTAAAACTGATCCTGAACTCACATTTGAATTAACTATCACAGATGGCATCACTTATTTGTGTACTCAGTGGATAATGCTCACAGTATCATATATTTGCATTTTATTTTCAGACAGAACTTGCTTCATGGTCATTTTTCTTCCAATACACAGGTCTCTTCTATATAGAGATGGTGGCAAGAGGTCTTAAACACTGTTAAGATGTGACTGATGGTGTAGAATGATACCATTCCAGCATGTCTTCTGGGAAGACACATTTTCAGAACAGATAGGTTTGCAACAAGACTGAATGCTAATCTGTCAATGACCTAAGGACTTTCAAGAGACCAGTGAAGAATAGACTTTGCCTCTCTGTTGTAATGACAGGTCTTACCTTGAAGGTCTTGGCCTGCAAAGCAAAAAAAGGTAGGTTCATGTAACTCCTCCTCCTTACTCCTCTCCTCACTCAGAAATGGCTTGTCCCAGTCAAACAGTGGTGTAGTTGCACTGCCACATGTAAATGTAACAGATGTTCTTCACTTCCCTAAGGACAAATGCCAGCTTTAGAACATATTTGAAATTGCTTTAGCAAAATACATGCCCCCCAAATTTTTTGAGTACCACCACTGCTCAAATTGTGCCGCTCCTTTTCTTCCTTATGTCAGCATCATTTCACACTCCAGACACACTAATCCCAAAATATCTGCACAGGAGCTTAAGAATTTCTTAAAACTCCACAAGACACAAATATGAAATGTAGATGTTTACAAATCCGACAACTGCATCTGTGTTAATCACCTTAGGCTTTATAATCAGTGAGTGTGTAGGATAGGAATTTTTGGGGCATGGTTCATCTCCTCCTAAAGTAGAATTTTGTGAATTGATTGATGTCCTAAATATGCTTATCAGTCTCCAGAAGACCATAGGATGACTAGCTGACATTATAGGTATCTGAAGTTAAGTGAGGTGAATCCCACCCACAGTGATGTACTAGATAAACAAATGCTATCTAAATATCCCATAACACATCAAGTATATGACTGTTATAGTTTTACATTAAGCATCCCCCTGAAGTGCTCTTTACTTTATGTGTAATTGTCAAAATGAAGTCATGAAGACCAATAATGAACAGCTGGAAAAGTGTGTGTTACATAAAGGTGAAGAATATCTGAAGTGTTCTATGGAGGATTCAATAGAGATTTGATAGAGCTGAATATCATTCAACCAGCTAGAATTGCTAACAGGATTTGAAAAAAAAAAAAAAAAAAAAAAAAGGGGGGGGGGGGGAGAGGGGGAAATCTGCCAAATTTTAGCTTCTTTATTCAGTGGCTGAAAAAAAAAAAAAAAAAGAAAGAAAAAAAGTTAGTTATCTTTTGTTAAAGTTGCAATGACATCTGATATTTCAGTGACAATTGAATTTATGGTATTAGCAATGCTAAAGACTTGATGCTTGAAATGATGCTGATAAAAATTTTGAATGAAACATACACTTAAAATAGCATACTAAAAAGAATACTTTGAAAAAATACACATTTTCAGAACATGTTCTGGAATAACCATTTTCAAGGATAGCATTGAAGGCACATTATTTTATTGAAGAATATGTTTGTGGGAGAAAACTGGTACAAACATTTGCCAGTTTGAAGCACTCCGATGTTATGCGGGTGAGTATTTCCTATTTTCTTTATTTTTGCTTATGAATTAGGAATGAATATTGAACGGCAGCTAAAAATTCTTTATGACATAAAATACTTGGGATTGAAAGCCACCCTTTTCTAGAAAATACCTACTGTATGATATACATTTATTAATAGTGTTCCTATTACATTAATACTTTTAGGTGAGCCAGTAGGGGTATTATGATATTGTAAAATTTTAATCCTAATAAATGTGCCTATAGTAATAAAATATATGTAAGTTATTACTTTTATGAGTTTCAAGTTGATTTATGTTAAGTTGTAACCCTTTGCTGAGTAGGATGTCTTGCTGTACCTTAGAAATGTGTATACTGAACAATACTATATATCTTTTCACTATTCTAAACATAATAAACAGTTTAATGTGTATATAGAATTTTTAGAAAAATTCCTATTGAAATAGAAAGGCATACCAAATATTAAATGCATTTACATTTGAGAGTCCTGTGTTACACAGTTTTAACAGAATAGTTGTTCACTTTTAATTTCTCAATCCACTACATTTCAAATATTTCCAGATTATCAACAGGCTATCAAAATTGTCTAGTGCAAAATACAGATACATAGAAAAATACATCTGAAATGATTTCTTTTTAAGACCATTTCATCTCACTTTCTGTTTACTATGATGCACACTAATTATTTGTGACTGCTCTGTACACAGCATGAGACCACAGAGACCACATATAGATAGATGGCTGATTAAGAAATAGTCTTTGGGTGATTTCAAGCATTGTATCCAGCTAATTTTAAATTACCTGTACTTCTTTCATTAATTTTGGCTGGTGTCTGTTATATAGCTTTCTACAGCAAACCAATGGCTGTAGAATGGGAAGGCTTGCTGTCTTCTAGACTGTATTGTGTTGTTTTGGGTTTGCATAACTGCATGTCATTACCTCTGGTAATAACTTACTTGCTGACTCCATTATTTTAATAAAAAACTAAAATAAAAATGTTAGAATAAGGGATTTATTAAAATACCCCTTGGAAGACTTTCCTGATAGAACATGCAGTTTTTTGAGACATGAGTTCTCAAAATAAATAAATAAATAAATAAAATAATAATAAAAGTCTAAACTATTCTAAATCTGAATCTAAACTGTTCTGTATCACAGGGCTTTTTTTCACAAATAACTTCAAAATAAAATCCACTGCCTGAAAGCACTTTTAAATATAGCTCCCATCCTTTCCTATGAACAAGGGTCTCTAGAAGACTACACCATCCTTCAGGTAATATGAGAGAATCTAGGCTGGAACTTCATAACTTGAGCTGGAAGTCTCATGACTTGAGGTCCTTGTAGAAGATAGGATATGTATAGAGAGGTTTCATTCATAAGGAAAAGGATATAAGAACTTGTCAAACTACATCTGCTGGGAGCTAGCATACATCTCCTACCCACCTTGAAAATACACTTTAACTAAAATTGGAAAAAAAAAAAAAATAAATAAAAATAAAAATAAAAATAAAAATAAAAATAAAAATAAAAATAAAAATAAAAATAAAAATAAAAATAAAAATAAAAATAAAAATAAAAATAAAAATAAAAATAAAAATAAAAATAAAGGAAGAGAATTCATCTCATTGAAATTTCACATCTGGTATCTACAGATATATTATTAACTTGGTGGCATGATTTCTGCCAGAGGGAGAAAAGAAAAACACAGAGGAACTTATCCAGTACCAAGATACCTGGGACAAGCAAGATAAATTGCATTCATAGAACAACAGTCTCTCTCTCTTTGTGTTCATATAAAGACATAACTCAGATGATTAATTCTAAGGACACAAGTAATTTTCAGAAGACTGACGGTACTGGTCAGGAGAGCATGTCCTGTTTCATTTAGACCAACTCAACAAATCAAAATGCAGAACTGCGGTGTTGGAAATGGTAAGATGTTTCATGTAATTCAAAAGTATTAAAACTAAACATCTCACAATCTCTCACAATAATGTTCCCTAATGACTTGTAACAACAACAAAAAATAACTAGAATTCTGTGATTTTTCCTATTGGAATTAAAATAAAAAATAATTAATCTCTAAATATTATAATGTTTTTAGTTTCTTCTTAAAAAAAAAAAAAAAAAAAAAAAAAAAAGTAGCTGAAATGGGAAAATTATCTCAGAAATTTATTATCAATTTATTATGTACTTATTATCAGAAGAAAAAAATGTCTGGAACTAATAAAGTTACCCATGAGCGAGTTTATTTTCTCTACTGTTAAACCAATTTTACCTTTCTCATTGGGGGAAACAGGCTTCCACTGATGCTAATGTTCTTAATTTCTGTGTATTTATCCATGAGACTGCCCTTCCCCAGCAAAGGGTTCAGAGCAGTATGCATGCTCTTTTGGCGAAGCCTATGTCTCTTCACAAGTCCCAAAGATTACATACTTTGATGCTGTTTCACAAATGGTCCCATCTCCTGGGAAGGTTGCCACATTCTTGGGACATACTTGAGTCAGCAGCTGTTCTTTTCAGAGGAGATAACCACCTTTTTGTAAATGACAGCCTGATGAAAACCCTTAAGACTTGGTTATTCAGCAATGCCAAGGGCTCCTTGGTGGTACTAGAAACACAGTTAGTTGGGTACAAACTGCATGACTGGAAAACCAAATTCTGAAGCTTAAACAGATTTTTCCAGAGCAGATTTTTTCACAGTTTAACAGAACCACATGTACCTACAACCTGATTATTTGCTGTGTGCTGCAGCTTTGTCAACTTCACTGGTCTAAAACAAGTCAATCTACTGTATCACTGAACTTAGAAAATATGTCTTGAATAGAGAAAACTAAACAGTTTTGTATGCAATTTACTTTTTTAGAGTAACTCCTTAATATTGTGTATCTTTAAATAACTTTGTTGTTGAACTAACTGTCAAAGACTTCTCACCAACCTTCTCCCATATTCTTTATGCCCCTTCCTTAATGGATTTAAGTAGAAAAGTGGTATCATCACTTCTGCTCAGCTTATTGCTTTGTTTCAGGTTGCGGCACCAATGTAAGGTATACAAAGAAAGACACAGCACCACAATCTGTAGTTTACTCCTAATAGCCAAACAAAATGGCAGCTCTTTTCCAAGCAGCAGATCCTAGAAATACACAGGTGCAGTGAACAAAATAAAACATCACAACAATAATCATGTATAGTAGGTTCCTTAATCTTAGGGTCTTCTAAGTTTCCCCTTTGAGTTATTTGCTGCCCTTCTAGCATTTTGTGAATAAATGCACCCTTATAAACACAGAGAATTTTTATTCTCTGCAGTCTTAGCTGTCTGCAACAGTTGCCTACACTAGGTACAATAATACATTTTTCCTAGGGAACTTACCAGTTGTTTGGTTTTCAGCTCAGTTTTTCAGTGGTTTGGTAAATATTTTTAACACAGGTACGTCTTATTGGTACTTACAATACAAATCTGTGAAGAATTCCCCTGGATTTCCCCTGGATTTCCGGTGTAATTTCTGTTTCAGTTTTAAGTGATGAACTTCATAGGTTTTTTTGTATGTTTTTGGTTTTTTGTTTGTTTGTTTTTGTTTGGTTTGTTTTTTATCTGCTACATATAATACCCAACCAGTACTATATCTCTAATTCTACAGTCAAAGTAAACATATTTCTCAGGGGGATATATTGAATGTACCTTGAGAGAAAGCCACTAAGCACCTTTCCACGTGTTTTTTACGATGTTCAACACTTATTCATGTGCTGTTTAAATTATTTTAATGAGATGCGTAAACTATTCAAGAAGTACTGAAGAGACAAAATCCATTTTTCCCTGTTAAAGTATTAAATCTTGCTATGAGTAAACAAAAGCACAATGTTTATACCTGTTTGTGCAGTATATTTCACTATACAACAATAACCTAGATCTTTCCATCACCATGAAGAATGAGATATTTTAGGGGCTATCGGACATCAAAAATTCTCTCAGTACGTCACCACATTATACCCTGCACAGGTGTTTTTCTATTTACCACACACTGATAAAATTCTCAATACTCAGTGATCATAGACCATATTTATCTTCAGTTGTGATGACTGTTTTTATACAATGAGTGACAACAGGAAACCAGGCCAGGCCAGAAGCTAATTTCTCAGATACTTTTATTTATCTGACATTTTCTCTTCCTTTCAACAATAAACATTGTCTTGTTTCCAAATGCATCATCTGTGATCTTTGTCCCCTACTCTGGATATCCCTTCTGAGCAAGATGACCTCTGTGGGCATATTTTATTTTCACTAAATATATCAGCGTTAAGTATTAAAATGTATGCACTTATGCTGTTATGCATCATACTGGAGCACTCAACATGCTTCTGAGTGAAGTCCTGATGTTGGCTGCTCCTGGCTTTCCTGAGTGATTCACATGGTGAAATGGGAGTCTCGTGCAGAAAATGGGTTGGAGACAGAGTCAGACTCTTTATCCAAAGGAGCTAAGAGGTTGATCACTTCATTTGTAGCCATCCTCTGGAAATCAGCACTCATTTTGAATAAGGACATTGGAATCCCATATTGTGATATTAGAGAGCCTGTGTTTGGTGTGTTATAACACTGAAGATGGCAAAGAGTTATGCTATTTAAAAGAGTAATTCAACTTTAACTGTGCTGAAACTACTAAAATATTTTAATATATTGTTCTAAAAACTTTCATTTATATCTATTCTTTCCTTCTTTTCTATCACAGAAAGGACTTATACAAACCTTCCAAGTTAAAAAACGTTCTTGTCCTATGTGAAAGCTCAGAAAAGCTTCAGTGATAACTATCACGTTTATTGCCCCTGTGATCAGTGAAGTCTGTTTTCCTGTCCAAATCCAGTGACATACATTTAGCAGAATGCAAGAGAACTGAGTGACACCTACAACCTGACACCACTACTCTCAGTAGCTTTTATTGTCAATCTTATGTATAGTCCTCAGGTAGCAAGAGTAGTGCCTGAGGAAACCCCACCTATTTGCCCGTCTATATTCCTATTGGCATTGTATACATGTTTCAGAGACCTTTCAGTGAGCCTACTCAATAAAATTTCAGTCCATTCCAAGTTTATAAGGGTTCAATCAGGCAGATGTTAATCAGTAAACTATGCATTAAAAAGCGAGCAGCCGTTTCTACCGTCTCCAAGATACTTGCCATAGAATCTATTATTCCAGTACCACAATTGAAAAAGAGCTTAGGTTTCAAATGAATCTCTTTTGTGGTCTCAAAGAAATTAGGGCTCCTCTAGGCTGATACTTACTCTAATGAACCTGAATACTGTGAAACCCTCTTTTTCCACCCTCAAAAAGGCTTCCCTGACCATAAACAAGACTGTATCTCTGGAGGATTTCCTATGCTCTATTGATCTAAAGGTATGCTTTATAGTCTCTCAAGAATGGTATTTGTCTTTATATCAAGTTCAGAAACAGCAAAATTGCCCTGGACAATTTTATTAAGCTGATGGAGAAGGGAATTGCTCATTTTAGGAAGAGAGAAGGACCTTTGCTTTTTTGGTCAGTTAATCAGATGCCTGTTATTTATTTCCCTTGAAACTGTCTCTTCTTCAGAAATAAGAAAGAATTTTAGACAGTCACAGAGATGTTTTGTTTTCTCATGCATCTAAAGAGAGAGAATCTAAGGAGTTTCTTTCACATAGGCATTTCTGTTTTACTTAAAAATGTATATTTTCTCTTATGTTTGAGAGCCATTCTAATTCCTGTCAAAGGCAATGGAAAACTTGTTATTAACTTTTAATGAAACCCAGGTAAAACCACATTCCTTCTGAGGGTCACCAGAGAGCTTTGATTTCTGGAGGCTTACACGCTCACACTGTTCAGAGGCAGATTGGTAAACTCTAGAATTACACACCTCCTGTATGTATATAAATAGACAACCAAGCTGATGGGAGTTTATTCATGTGTGTTAAGCAGAACCCATAAAATGACAAGAGTGGTGCTTCAAAAAGCATACGATCTAAATTAGTCAGGGAAAGGAACAGAACAGAGAGAAGAGTAAGATGTGAAGAACAGAAAACAAAGGAAAGACAATAGAAGCAAGAGGAACAATCAATTATTTTGTAAATGTAATTAGAGATTATCTCTTACTGTTTCAATGAAGGTGATAGAGGTACTAACAGATATTACTAAGATATTCAAAACATATGAAATGTAACCATAAGTGAAGTCTTAGTTAACCTATGTTTGTTGATATTATCTTATTTACAGCAAGGTTAGAATTGCACCAGATAAGTTGTGTTGTCAAAAAAGGTGGGACAGAACTCCAAACACACAAGGAAGAGATTTGCATACTCGTATATGAAATCCAAGAATGTGATGGTCTTTGTTATAGCAATTAAAGATACTTGGAGATCATTGATTGATGATGAATTGATATAATTCCAATAGGACCTAAATTACTGGAGAGTAAAGTGCAGGGGCAAAAATAGTGATATACAAAAGGAAGGAAGAAACAAAATGAATTGGAGATGGGGACAAGTGAAGAAAGTACAGGAAGAAGAATAGTCCTAATGGCAACTCCATTTTACCAACTTTTTATAAAGACCATCATAAAAACTAAGGAAAAAAAAATGTTTCATCTACAACATATAAATTGTCCTTTTCTTTAAGTTTTTCACTGTCTTCCTTCCTGACAGCTCTTCCTTTAGGAATGAAGAAGAGTAGGTGCATGAGTAAATGCATGAGTACTAATTAATGAACCATAATTTGAACAATTTAGAAAAAGAATACTTGAACAGTATTTTGATTTTTGTGTTAAGACTTTTTTGACTGGTGGTTGTCTTTGGGTGTTAAAGTGTTTTCAACATTGGCTTATTGGATTCCCAAAGATATCAGTTCTTATTATAGTCCCTCTCAGCAGCCAGTCTTTAGAGGGAAAACTTAAAATCCAACCTCTGACACCACTGCAGCCTAGAAATAGAAGACATTCATACTCAGACATGGAATAGAATTGCCTGCAAAATGTGTTTGGTTCATGTGGAATCAAGAGTTGAAATCTTAGAGGGAAAACTTAAAATCCAACCTCTGACACCACTGCAGCCTAGAAATAGAAGACATTCATAGTCAGACACAGAATAGAATTGCCTGCAAAATGTGTTTGGTTCACGTGGAATCAAGAGTTGAAATCAGCATAAGGCAAGATACAATTTAAACAACCTTTCTTTGAGTACCTGCAAAGCCAGAAGGACTGTTAAATATTGAGTAAAGAGAATGGTGCCATATTTTAATGATCATATGAGGTCTCAAGTTAATGATCTGAATTTTTAGAAAACCATGAGATCTTTGACAGTCCCATGAAAAATTTTGATTTCTAAACCCTTGAATGTTAGTGCTATGCTTAATGAGTTTATATGACTTTCCTTGTTCACAGGGCAGGAAAGTGCAAAATTACTTTGTATTTTAAGATTAATTTTTTTTCTCATTTTATTGTCTCCATGAGATGATGAATTTTGCTGGTGACATTCTTTTTTGTAAGGTTTTTTCTCTTGTGGGAAGGACCTGTAAACTGTCTTTGTTTACTTTGATTCAAGCAAACAAGTCATTGCTGTCACTGACACAATGGGATATAACATTGCCATTTATTTGACCCAACTAGATTAAAAAAACAATAATCTATGAGGGTAATTTAGTTCTGTTTCAGGACACTGGCACAGAAGGGGATTAAGTTGCACTTTAAAATTGGAGTCTTACAGATGTGTTATTCAGCAGGCATTAAATAAATAAATAAATAAATAAATAAAATAAGACGGAATAACATAATGGGCATTGGCTCTGCATTTCTGAAGTCAGAGCACCAGGGCGGCTGCAGCTGATGATTGCTAAAAGCGTTAAAACATTCCAGCATCCTCATTGTAATCCTACTGAACAGAAACCAGGAAAGCTTTATACCGTAAGAGTTTTAGGACTTCTGCTTGAAGAGTACAAACAGAAACACTGCAAATTAGATGGCAAAGCTTGACTAAAGGTGACTTTTGGTTGAAGGATGCTGCAGGCCATGGTTGGTTAGCTTTGTTCTTGGGCCATGTTTGATGTTACTTGTCAAGTCTCTGACACAGAGAACTGGGGAGGGGAAGGAGACAGAGATAGCTGCAATTAAAGATAGGTATTTTCTAAACTGCAGACTTTTATTTTTATAACTAGTGTATTCCTCAGTTCAGACCTTTCCCTGGGTGAAAGAAGTTGATTATTTCTTATACCATTAATCCTTTGTCAGGAGGGCTATTTTAACCGTAAAACAAAATATGTGAAACTGACAGCCACAGACCTTTAATTCCCAGGCTTATTTTTGTAAACAATTATGCCTTTTTTTTTTTTTTTTTAAAGGCACACTTCCTTTCATAGAGATACAAAGATCAAACGTGAACATTGCATTTTCCATAACTCTCCCAGACAAACATAGCTCATCCAGAAATAGAATAATAAAAACCCCAAAGAAGTAAATAATGTTCACAGAGGGAATATAGCTTCAGTAATTCACACAGTATACAAACATATAGTGGTACAAAACCTGCAACATGAGTTTTTTGTTACATTTTAACAGTGTTTCCTCAAATCTTCAAAGCTTGCTTGATGGTTTGCTGAAGTAATTGAACCACTCTTGAGTTGTTTTATATAGGACATCTTATCTTTCTTTCATTACCCAGTCCGTGGCTTCTTTTCTATTCCCATGAAATCCATGTACACACTTTAGAAGCCCTCCTGAACAAGCTTGCTTCTAACTTTCACAGAGCCCTTAGCACAATTTGAATACGAAAGAGATACTGAATAAAAAGCTTTAATCTCTTGTCTGCTATTCTTCTTTCTTGCCTCTTCATTCCCCCCCCCCCCCCCCCCCTTCCCTTCTTCCAAGAGCTTTTCTGTGTTAGTAAAGTGAACGCTTTCTGTTTAAAGTAAGTATAATGCTCAAGAAGATGCACTGGGAGAGTGAAATCGAAAGCCTGGCCTGTGAAGCCTCTCTGCCACAATTTAGCAATATTTGTGCTGCATTTACTTGCTCTTGAGCTTTTTGCAGGTAAAAGATTAGTAAAGAGCTCTCCTCAACAGAATCATTCAATCAGTAGCAAGCATAGGCAGTATCAAATGTGCCCTCTACCTCAAATACTGTGGGGCTCTTTCTTCTGATACCTCTTCCCTCAGTTAACTGGAACTGCTTTGAAAGAGCTTTCTGTTCTCTGCTCTCTTGTCAATTTGAATGCCAGGAAATGAGCCCCCTTTGTGAGATTAATTAATAGCAGGAGCTGATCGGCCCAAGCCCAATTGCCACGCAACAGAGCTGTAATTGCTACTTTGTGGAAAGGAAAGAAAAAGTTTTGGTTGCAGTTTAAGAAGAGGGTTTAAGGAAAGTTCTTTGAACTAGAGGTCTCAGTGCACTGGATTAAGGCAAGAAGCAAGGAGGCCTTTGAAGTTTGTTAAGAGGTTTTGGAGGAGAAAAAAGTTGGGTGGCAAATGGGAGCTGGCAACATCAAAAGTATTTAGCACCATTCCTCACCTGCTTGTATTCAGGGCAGGGACCACAGGCTGGAAGCATCAGTTGCCTGCAGTTTAAATGATCTGTTTGGGGCTCTATTTGTTTTGATCAGAAATTGTACCAAATATGCACATAAGGGTTGATACACCTGAACATATGAAAGATACATGTATCCAGGCATATGTTCATGCATGTGCATTACATGTACAGGTACACATGGACACTTAGTTCAATATAGTAGCTGATATTTATCATTTTTCTTCCTACCAGATATCATTTATTGCTATTCTGTTAATTACTTCTGCACTACCATTCTAGTAGTCACTGATAACTAATATTACTAATCCCACATTTGATTAAAAAGCTTATTAGAAGTCAGTTTTTCTAAAAGGCTCTGTTATATATATATATATTCATATTCTTTATATATAAGTATAATATTGTTATGCATTATATATATGTTATATAACATATGTATTATATTAATACACGTATTGCAACTCAAAAGCTAGGACTATCTTCAGGGAAAATCTGACCTATAAAAAGTGGACATGAGTCCCTTGCAAATTCCTAAGCCATAATCATAACTGGCAGAAACCTTTGCATGAGCTGGCAATGCAACCTGTTTGATAAATTAGCATCCGTTCATATTTTCAACATTGACTAGCAAAGAAGTAACTTCACAAGCAGAGCATGGCTCTGACTCCAGCAATGCAAACAACCTGGAAAACTGCCCTAATGGAGGCAGGGGGATTGCCTTGGAGCCAGGGCAATCTCTGAGGGCTGCAGAGCCAGCAATCTCGTTCTGCTCCACACCTCACTGCAGGGCCCATGGCCAGAGCATATGCACTAGAAATCCCTCAGTGGCACAAAAGCACCTCAGAGGCTGTTACAAGCCAGTGGAGCTTGGAGCAGCCTTGAGGTGTTCTAAATTATACAGACGAGCCTCTGTCAGCCCTGAAACTTGGAGAGGGCAAAGGTGGGGGAAAGCAACTTTTGTCCACTTCCTCAGCATCTGTCATTTACACCACTGAAGTCAACAGGTCAAATTCACGTCTCATGTGATCTGAATGTAGCCAGTGATTCTGGAATGAATTTGGCTGCATATCTGTATCCTCTTAGTACCAGGAGAGTGCTACAAATTAAACCACAGATGTCTTGTCACAAACTTGATGATGCACTTAAACTATTTGCTCTTAGAGGGTGGAGACTGCCTTTTTTGTTTTCTGTTTCTACAGCACACAGTAGAAAGGACTTCTACCAGTATAAATGATACTTCTAGTCAAACATGCAGTGCTAACAACAAATACGTCTTTATGCCTCTAATTTGGGTAGCACAATAACAGAATTATATTTCAGAGTGACAACAGTTTGAAAAGCACTTATATCTCAGATACCTGTCTTAGAGTTCAAGAATAATTAGAAAAGGGATGTTTTTGTTGAAGGTGGTTGTTTTTTTTTTTCATGTGTGTGTGTTTGTTTTTTTTTGTTTGTTTGTTTTGTTTTGGGGGGTGTAGCGCAGAAACTGCTAGGGTCTGTGGTTTTATATATTTCCCCCTTTTCAATTTCATATATAAAAATTAAATAGAAAAAAAGTCTCTGCCTTCAAATAAATGTCAATAGGTATTTGAACTCTCTTACACCTCTCAACCCAGCCCTTCAAGACTGCATTTTATCAGACTTTTTTCTCCTCCCCCCTCCCCATTTGTTGTGTTTCTTAACATGTTATAATTAAAAAATGATAAAAAATCAAGTTAATCTAGACAGAAAAGAAAAAAATAAAAGGATGAAAGGAACGAAGCTACTTTAGGCAGGATTCATCTTACCTAAGCCTTGGCCTTCTACAGGTTCATCTGGGATCCCTCTAATGTCTTCCTCTCTAGATGGGTGGGATAACTCACAATTTGGACATGGCTGTCCCTTCTCATTCTCTGCAGAGGTAGCCTAAGCAACTAACTTAGGGCAACACATTATGAAACAGTAAAGCTGAGGAGAGGAGCACCTCGCCCAATAAGTTTAAGGAAGGGGAGTCTAAACGTTGCCAGAGGCACTGGAAAGAGGGATTCTGTAATTTGACACCTATTCCTGATCATTGATGCCTAATAAAAAATTAGCTTATTCTTTTAATTGTTTAGAAGAACACCCTAGAGTTGTATATTACATAAACATATCAGTAGATAAAGTGGAGGAAAGCATGGTGTTCATGTTGTAGTCTCATGAATCAGTTTTCAATGCTATGTACATGGGGTGAACATCTCACAACAGATCTACATAGTATTTTTTAAAGATCATAGTACTTCACAAAACAGGGAAGCCTTCTTGAACAGAAATAGTAATTGTTCCATCTTAAAATTTTGGGTACATCCTGAAAATACTTGTGGTGGGTAGTTTGCTGGTTCTGCATGCCCTCTTTCTGTCCTACACTACACATTGTCCCTGCTGTGCTATGAACAAAAAGAGATCCACACTGATCTTCAACATCTCTAGAAATTTATCTATTTATACATCATACAGTATGTATAGTACCAGGGTTTCTTTCTCATACATTAATCAAGAAACAAGCAAATATAAAAATAAAAAAAATAAAATTTGAAAGAAAACAGACTAATCCTGAAGCTGACTTGCATGAGTTACAATAGATGTATATGTTGTTTTGGGGGATATTGTTACTGACTTCTAAATTTCTCGGCTCAGCACATTTAGCCATATTTTGACTTAAGATCTACTACAAGCTGAATTATTTGGAAGCCAACTATCGAAACTGTTTAGAGTTCTGACTGTTCTAGGAGACTATAGGGAGGCCAGACCCAAATACAAGTCTTGCAAAGGCCCTAGCTTTTTATCTTGTATTAACCCAAAGGTTAGGATATAAAAAATCTCAGACTTCAATATCCCAAGGTCACATTACTTGTCACTGTAAATTTTACTTACCTTAGGCAAAACAGTGATGTAGATCTTTATTTGAACGTACAAATTAATTCACAAAATGTTTAAAAGATACCAAGCCCATCCATATATCATTGTTTTTCAGTGAGGTTTTCTATAATTACATCTGTTAACAAATGTAGCAAATTCAATTAAAATTTAACTGGCAGTGCATGGAAGCAAAGCAGGTTCACTTTTATTATGTCAAACACCTTATTTTATGCCATGCATGTTAAAGTTTACCACTCCTTAAGGCTTGCAACTGCAACATTTTAACTGATATCTGGAGGCTTGTAATTGTGTGTGTGCACATCAATTATGGATTGGATTCAGCATTTTCAGATAACTTCGCCAATCACAAAGAGAGCCCAGTGGTCTCCTGGCATTTTTGGAGCAGTTTGATTACAGGTGTAATACATACAGCCTTGTTAGCTCTCAGTGATGAGGGATTCCCTTCCCTGCTGGGTTCTAGCTGAGGCACTGACCATTGCTTTTCACTAACAATTTCTGTCTACTCCCAAGAGATGTTTTAATGAGCCCCTCCGACATGGCCAAAGGCAAGAAATGTTCTCTGGGCCAGTGAGGTGAAGAGCCAAAGCTTAGCCTACTAGGCAAGCAATAATTAATAAGGCATTTTTGATTCATCTCAATTCATTAACAAAGTTACTTTTTTTTTCTTTTTTTTTAATACTGCTAAGCAACACAACGTTAAGTCTGTCACATTACTCACAAGTATTGAATGAAAAACTCGTGCCAAGGTACGTAAAAAAAAATTAATTTATGACAAAAATAAATGAATTTAGAATACTAATTGGGAGAAAGCAACTGACAGATACAGTGAAAGATTGATTTTAAGGGAAATGGAGAAATCTGTTTTCTGTTTATTTTAAGGACAGGGAACGAATACTGATTAGAAATATATAACCAGTTAGGTTAATGCAGCATGTGGTTAGGTTGGTACAGGATGCTAGATTTGTCTAAAATTTTCCCCAGATTTGTGGCTCTCTGCTATGCAAGCAGAGCTGTAGTGGGGCTGCGGTCTGTTGGGGTTAATCGCAAGGGTTCCTTCAGACTTCTAAACTGCATAGCCCTAATGCAAGCAGTCTGTCAGATCCCATTCAGTGGTTCTTTTCCATAGGAAGCAATGTTGCCTATTATTAACAATAACTGCTTTACAGTGGGACAAACTTCTGATGGAATATTCTAAATAAACTACCAGGAGATGGTTAAGAAGTCCTCCCAAATTTTGTATTCATCAAATGAGGATCTTGAGGGAGACAACTGGCTTTGATAAGTTGTTTGGTATTTTGTTCCCTGCCTCCTTTCTCCAAGGTGAGGATGAAGAGAAAGACATTGCCGGGAAGAGAAGTAGAAAGAAATATTAGTTAAAAAAAGAGTGCATCAAAACGGCAGCTCTTTAGAGATATGGAAGGGGCATCAATCACTTCTGCGGGCACATTAAGCTGTTACATATTATAGCCATCTCGGTTTAAGTGGTGTAAGGCTCATCTCATTTGCATTTGTTGTGTTACAATCTTGCTTCAGGCCTGTCTCCCCAGTGAATAAGGTGGCTGTGCAAGGCAGCTTGTGGCTGGCATAAAGGATATGTCAGAGTCAAGCTGCTTCACTAATCAGCTTTGCTGGGGCAGATACATGATAGTCTATGTGAAGAAATTTAGATAATAGTATACAGCATCCACTGGAACTGTATATAGTGTATATAGGGCTTTAGACTAACTTCTAATCCTTCATGGAAAATTTGTAAATACTGCAGCGATGTTCTAGTGACCTCTAAAGGCAGCCGGTTTGAGCCTTGTAGCACTTTTTGTTAAACCCCACGCTTTGTAAGACACATAATGCTTATGTCCTCAAAGGCTCGACGCGGGGAATTTTCCCCCAAACACGATTTATTTGCGTTCAACCCCCCCCCCCGCCCTCCCCCCCCCCCCAACAACTCCCCGTCAAACCTCTCACGTCCCCTTTCCTCTCTCCCTCCTCCTCCTTCTCCTCCTTCCTCCTCCTCTTCTCTCCCCTCATCCTCCCCGCCCCGGGCCGGCCTCAGGTGAGCCCGGGCACCCCCCTGCGCCCCCTCCTCCTCCCCGAGCCCCTCTGGGCCAGCAGCAGCCGGCGGCCGCCCCCTTCCCCCGGGGCTCTCCGGCGGGCCCCGCTCCGCTCCTCCCGCTCCTGCACCTAGCGACCTGCCGCTGCCGTCGGCTCCCCCTTGGCCGGCAGGCCAGGCCGGCGTGGGGCGGGGGGGGGGGTTATTAACCTAGAGGTACCTCTCTACAGGCCAGCCAGCACGGGTGCTGCTCCGAGTCGGATGTGGCTGCAGTGTTAAGCTGGCTAAAAAATGTAAGTTTTTATAGGCGTTGCTCTTTCGGTTTCACGTTTTGCTTTTTTTTTTTTTTTTTTTTTTTCTTCTTTCCCCTTTCTTTCTCTCTCCGGTGATTTTAAACCGACGTTTAAAAAATGAAAAGAGAAAAAGAAAAAGATGGCTTAAAACCCTCCCTCAACTCTCTCTGGCACAGCATTTTCAACTGTCTGAAGCGCTGCGGCTTTCCCAGTCGAGCCTTCCCCTTCAAGCTCAGCCAGCAGAACTAGCGTGTCATTTTCTCGAGTGCCAGTCTGTGAAGATGGCCAGATCGGAGCCGGACACCTTCCCCTCCTGAGGCAGGTCACTCCTGTCATGCACATTTGTGGTGTGTTCATCTCCTGTGCTCAGCAGTTCGGGGAGCAAGCATGGGGCTCCGCGCTTTGTTTGCTTTAGCCACGATTAAACAGTTAAGCTGGACGTTTTGGGCCAGTTGGACAACGGTGCGTGCACACACACACAGAAATTAAACATCTGACAGTAGCTAAAAGCTATAGAATATTTTGCATTCAGGTGAATTATGCCAAATAATGGCTCGGGAATGGCTTTTCTTATTTCCCTATTGAAGATAAGGGGAGCGTTTTTTAAAAAAACCTCCTCCTCCCCACCATCCCCACCAAAAAAAAAAAAAAACCCTCACATGATGAAAGACCTATAAAGTTGAATAGTTGGGAGATAATAACTCTTAACGGTAAAGGTCCCAGCATACGTATACCACACTGCCTCTGGCAGTAATCCTGGCTTTGGGGATCTGAAATTTCCTAAAGATGTATTAGTGTCTTATACACATGTGCTCTTGTGCACTCATAATCCTTTTCACTAGCTTCTTAGCTGCATGCTTTGTATTTAAATTTTCCTTCTGACCAAGTAAATCCCTTTGGATGAAGTGACAGGAGCTTTTCAGCACCCATAGCTGGGTGACAGCTGGTGTAGAGGCTCTGAAAGACTGCAAAGTGTTCCTTACTAGCTTTCTTCAGGACCAGTGTCAGCCACCAGCTGAGCGATTTGTTAGCTCCCCTTTGGGCATCAGTCAGCTGAAGAGGCTCACATTAAAGGCTAAAGTAATACAATGGATATTAATAAATAAAATAAAATTAAAAAAAAAAAAAAAACACCAATCTCTCTGCTCCTGATTTTACTGTGCTTTTAATTAGGTGTTTATTCATTATATGTGAACACGGTACATTTTCATTAATTTGGGAAACCCTTTATTTATACTGTATGAAGTATATATGCCAGCCTCAGAATCACACTGTTAAAACTTTGGCTTGAAAGAAGTAATTGTCAGAAGCCTTTCTAGGAGCAGCACAGTGCGTAAAGTAGTTTATTTACAGATCACAGAACAAGATGTTTGTATTTATTTTCCCTCAAGTAAAGTTTCCCTGTAAATGTCCAATGTGTAATATATTCTGTTATTTAATTCCAGATTTGAAGGTTTGCTTCTCAGGGGTTCTGGCAAGTTTTTGCTATTGGAATTAGTAATGAGGAGCACTGGAACTGTGGAAGTAAATCGTGCAATGTAATCAGGTTGTTAAAGGAAAAGCAATTCAAAAATGGGACTGTTTTAGAACCAAGCAAAGGCAGTGGATCTAACATCAAAGATGCTTTCTGCACAGTTTTGTTTTGTTTTTGTTTGTTTGTTTTGTTTTGAGGGGGTGCATGCACAAATGCATGGGAGAAATTCTTCACTCTGTCTCCAATAAGTAGAGCAAAGATTAATTTAAAAGAAGTCGTTTTTAAAACACAGTAGCTTCTATGATAAATTTTATAATTATTTATTGATCTCTAAGGAGATTAAAGTACTGAGCTAGGTAAAACTCCCAAAGCATTCTAGGTGTTTTGCTTGAGTAAGGACTATTGGCTTAGACCAAAGACTTATGAGAATTAGTTTATAGAAATAGTAGTTAATATTCAATATTTTGTTGGTGCACCACCCACGTATTTCAGTGAAAGCATCTCAGCTTTTAAATAATAATTCAGACCTGTAATAAGCACATGTGTAAGGTGTCTTAATTGTATTCTTTCATCTCAGATGTGTTGTCACAATAAAATTCTTGTTTAGAAATTGGGTTAAATGGAGACATGAAATTTCCTTCTTTAGGTTATTATGTTTTAATAAAATAAGGATAATAGAGTGCTTTTTTGTTTGCTTGTTTGTTTGTTTTCTTACTTTTCCTTGTTCTGAAAAAGTGAAATGGGGGATTATAAAGGAATAAAACAAAATTCCCTCAAAGCTTTGAAGCATTTTTATTCCCAAAAACAAATAGCTGAATTAAAACTACAGATAGGTGAGGCAGTTCCTGTCTCAAATTTTGCTCCAGATGACTAAAATCAAACCAAGTTTGGGCCTTTGATTCATGTTCAGTAAAAAACTTTGAAAGTAATTTCTGTATGAATGTTCATTTTCAAAGAAATATAATAGCTTTCAATATGCATTTCACTCAACATTTCTTTCCATTTTAATCAGAGCTGGAGGTTTATTGTCTGTTGTTTTTTTTTTTTCACTGACAGTTGCTAATTGAATAAGATATATTTTGTAGAAATAATAAAATTTGCAAGGTGCTTCTTATCTGTGAGTGATAGATCACAGAAATGAGGAAGATTATTCAAATGAATTAAAATAAAACATGTTTTTCTGGTTCTTTCTTTTACATTGGAAACTTAACCAAACTAATTTGCAAAGAAAAAGTGAGATCTTTTTATTTTATAATCTTTGTCAAATTTCTACAGAGACAGTTGCTTAAAAACCAGGAAAAACTACAATACAGTTCCAGTAAAGAGACAGAAATATCTTTCACAAACCAAATCAGACATGTATTTACAGTTCTCACTACTCCTGCACCCTTTGAACATATTCTTTCTATTCATTCTTACATCTGGATTTTGACCCTCCTTTTGCATACATTTTTCCCGCCTCTGAAATATGCTGCTGTTGAGCCAGAAAATAAACACTCACTAAAATCTCAAATTAAGCTTTCCCCGAATGAATTACAGAAGGACCTGATCCTGCACTCAACCAAGTCTGTAGAAGTTTTAATCACAGATCACACAAGCAAATGAGACAAGAGGCCTTATATTCATAATACCTGGGCAACCTCCAGAGCTGCAAAGCTGAAACCTTTCTTTAAGTGTTGTAATTCTAGAAATCTGCTAATAATAAAAATGGAATTTGGTAGATTTTTAGTTTGAACTCAGGCATTTCACTTAGGTCATGATCCCAAGCACTTCTTCAGCATGTTTTCCCCTTATGAATTATTAATACAGGGCCCGTAATGGGCTCACAAGTGACTCTGGAGTCCTTATTAGTAAATCATAGTAACCATATCAAACTGAAAAATTCACAGGGTGTATAGTAAAAATAATATTTAAGATCTACAGAATGTGTGAGAGAGAAAATATATAATAGCAAAACTAAGAGAGTCTCTATTCCCTCTAAATATTAATTTATATTTTACTAATTTGCATATACCAAAGTTCCTGAATATTACATTTTTTTCTTGCAGTCTTTGTTATTAAAAACTTTTTTTTTTTTTTCTGATTATTTTCTAACATATTGTATTACAGTTCACTTATTCATTCTCCATATAAAACAACATTGGTGCTTTTTATTATTATTTTTAAATATACAGCATCTTAAAAAAAAAAAAAATATAGGGCATACCTGTATGTTTGGTGTCTGTTTACATTTTCTGTAATGTAGTCATTAAGCACACAACGTAGACTTAAAGGATGTCAAAACTGACAACCACACTATGATTGATGATGCTGTGCTAGACTAATTCTTACCAGGTGTGGTGTGATGTGAATTCAAATGTAGCTCAGGGTTCTTATTTGTATTAGCAAACTTGTGCTTTGTCAAAGTTCTGTGACTTCTTAACCCACTAAATCCATCTTCTAATCCAAGTTTTTCTTCACCTTATTGGTGTATACAATATTTTTCTTCCCCTCTCTCAATAAAGCAATCCTTCTGTCTTCGTCTCTAGTCAGGGTTTCTTAAGAGTTCCAGTTCGTGTAAATTCCAGAAAATACCAAGTCTGATGAGGTTATGTTAATTAAGTGTAAAATCTACATAAAGGCTTCCTAAGTGACTTGAGCTAGGGTAGGCAAAATTATGTAGGGTGAAATTCACTCCATCAGCATAAAGCATAAACAGGAGAGCTTTATGTGGATAAGGAGTAAAATCCAAGATCTTCTACTAGAAAAGGGGCTATAGCGCAGACTTCTTTGGTCCCTACACACATTGTCTCCACTGTCACCTCTTGTCACATGCTTTGAGGGGGGGTACAGAGGGGAGAGTAAAATCAAGATTTTACCTCATGTTAAGGATCATTGGAAAATAATGGGTACTTTCACTTTGAACATTGAACAAGTCTTTATGTGCTAGCTTGGGGGGGGGGGGGGGGGGGGGCGGCGGGGAGGGCGGGAGGTGGTGACCTAAACTTTTAGGCTTGTTTGTTTTATTTTTATTTTTTTCTCTCTTCTCTCTCTCACTTTCACACCCTTCCCATCCCATCATTCCCACTCCCCTCCCCCGCCCTTCCTTTTGACTTTGTCCTCACTGAGTACAGTGTCATCAGCTGGATTTTTGGCAGACCATATGTCCATTATGTTTGACAGCCACAAACAGTATTGGCCTGGGGGTGGGGCAAAGGAGTTGCATTTATTTGTTTCCTGGCTGAATAATCTATCATGCTTGATTTTATTTACATTATTTTTATTTATATTTTATTAACAAAAACAATCTACTTTCAAACAGAGCCTTAAGATGCTAGAAAACATGCATAGTAACATTTAGAAGAGTTCTATCTACTTGAACAATCAAACCCAACACTCGAACAATCTAAAACCCTAAGCAACATATGTTTGATACATAACAGCTGACCACAATAAATGTTGCACTATTAATTTATGAAAGTAACTATTATCCCCAACCTCTACCTCCTCCTTTCCCCCACCAAACCATTTTTCACTCAGGTCTAATTTTAAGTGAGTGCTTTCTCATGCAAATATCCATTGATTTGAACAAGATTTTTTAAGGGTAAAGATTGAGCAAAGACTTTGGGAAGTGATCTTAGAGGAAAACCCAGCCCTGTCTTTTAATGATGCAGAGTCACTGTACAGGAATGTTATTATACTACTACTGCACAAAAGTGGTGGAAGAAGGGCCAGCATACAGGACAGTGTGACCTGTGGTGTATTGGTCTGCAAGGGACTGACAGGCACTGTTAGCAGAAAAAACAGAGTGGTAGGGAAGCAATGTTTTTGGGCATCATCTAGATTATTCAGTTTATCTTCTCCATGATTACCCTGAAATAGTCTCCAAGACCTCTCAGTTGAAAACCGCAGGCAGAGTAGAGCAAGGGAATAGCAATGAATATTAGTTCTCCTGGCAAGTCATGTAGTTGCCTTATTTCCCAAAACATCACAGAAAATCATGGTTTCAAAGTCCTACAAACAAGCATCGAAGGTGGGAGAATAATTTCATCAAAAAACAAACAACCAAACAAACAAAAGTTTCTTAAATTTAGATAATTTTAAATCTTGACTATGTAGAATTCAAAAATAGTTGAGGCCAGAAGATGTCATAGTGACCCCTGCAGGCAATATAGTAACCTGCAGAAATATCTTGGGAAATTAATTAATATCTTGGGAAAAAAAAAAAAAAAAAAAAAACATTTTAACAAATTAAATTATAATTTAACATTATACATCTCTCTCTCTCTCTCTCTCTCTCTCTCTCTCTCTCTCTCTCTCTCTTTGGCAACTTGCAGTTGAACTTTGGTGAGTTGGTATAGAAATTTTGATGGAAGAAGAACAGGGAAACAGGGACTGAAACTCATCAGATTAGTTTAGCATCTTTATTATTAGCTTGGCATCTTTATTTGCTGATACAGTCTGTGCTCTCAAAACATATTCCAGGTTTTGTAGTAGTGCAATAGATGCAAGGAGTGATCCCTAAAATTTGTATTTTGGAAAATAGATCTTGCCTACAAACAAGAGATGTCTTACTTTTCTGAACACTTCTTTTAAAGTAAACGCATGTCTTTCTGAATAATTATGAACTACAATTTGAACTTCATGTCCAGTTTGAAAACTAGGTCCAAAACAATTGCACTGTTACCCACTCTATATCAAACATATCAAAGTACACTGACTGCATAGGCTACTTATTTGATATTTGCAGTTAGTTGATTTGACACATTTAAAGTATTCTTGTATAAAAACAGTTGACCAAAGAACTGCTAATGTTACTATTTTCAACTAGTTGAGATGAGCTGGCATCCAGTGCTAGATTGCATGTGGGCTAGATTACCTGGCACAGGACTGAATGGGGAAAAGTTTATTCTTTATCATGAGCAACCTCACAACTGGGTGGAGCTCAGCCAATTATTTTTACTACTTTTCACAGATCACTAAGTGCCTTTTTCTTAGTTCCACTCACTCTTCACCTGCTTGTTCACTGGTTTCTTCCCACTGGAGTCCTCGTTTTGCATTGTTTTTGGCTTGTTCACTCTGGGCTGCAAAATTTTCTCCACACTATGAGCTGGTGTTAGTGGTGGAAGTCTACTTTAAGCAGATTTTCTAGGAGGTGTGGTTAGGTAGGATTATGTAGTAATATTGATAATTATTTGTTGCATCTGTATTTCAGCCTTAAATTAAGTGCTGATCTGCTTTATGGCCATTGTTTTGGCAGCTGTAGAGAGCATGTCCTGATAGATTTGTGAAGGGATGAACTACTTAGTTATTGCTTCCCCTAGTTCTGTTGTTACAGCTAATAAAAATGCATCCTTTGCTTTAACAGACCATCTATCTTGCTCACTGCTTTCTTTCTGAACCAGTAGGATGTCTCACTGATCAGAAATTGACTTAGCAAAACAGAAATTAAGGCAGAAGAAAGAAATCTGGAAGGTGTGCTGTAGTGTGTTCTTACTTTCAAGTCATACAAGGTGTTTGCAGCAGCTTTAGTCATACTGTCCATATCTGTATGTCATGTTACCCAGATGTGTTTCAGACTCATGGTCAAGTTACTGTTTTTTTAACCAGTTACCAGCTGAACCATGATAACATCATCCTTGAAACATAAGGAGAATGTGAAGTAAAGAAACTTAAAGTCACCCTGCGTTACTTTGTGATCCTCTGACAAGACACATTTTCTCTCCTTTGTTGAAGGTTGAGAAAGCTCACAAAATCACCCTGTTTAAGGTAACATACAGTAACTATTTTTGCCATGTAGTAGCTTTATTAAATGTCTGATGCTTAATTGTATTTTACAGCATACATTTATCTTGAATTTATATTATGATTTAATCTTTCTCCGTAAATAAATACGGCACATTTTTGTTTATCTCCATTTCCACAGTAAGAAAAAAGGAAGAGTTAGGAAGTCTTAGGACTTCTCTTACCCACAATAATGACAGAGGTGGAAGAAAGTTTGAATGCAGCAGAAAGGACATAAATGGATTTCAGCTGAGAGCACTGACAAGGAATTACCTCTGAACGTAATACGTTGGTGGCCAGCAAAGAACAACCTATAGCTGTGAAAGCCATTGTGGACCTAAAATGCTAGCAGTGGTCAAAGCAAATTAAGACTTATTAAGGGACCCTTATGTATCATTTTACCACAGCAGAATTACACTGCCAGCTCTGCAAAGGAAGATTTAGTCGGGTAATTCTCATTAAGGGGCAAACCTCTCTGACTTGTCCTGGTGCTTTGCCTGATTAAGTACTGGAGAGCCAGGTCCTAAGGTTGGCCCAACTGAGTTCTAACCTTTCTGCCTTTATACAAGCAAAAGCTTCATATATCAGCTCCAGCTCATGCAGAGGAGTCTTACCAGGCACTGTAATCCTAAGCAGAAAAATTTCATTGCAATGCACAGCAATTTGCATTCTTCCTCAAAATTCTCCTACTCCATTATCCATTTTTCTCTTGATTAAAAGAGATCAAGAAGTGCACACTCACATATTACACACGCAGGTTTTCCATACAGGAATCCTGGAATCCACATTCAAATTCAAACTGGAGGAGATCTGGCAAATTCCAGCTTTTGATGGATTTATGCTGTTCTAATAATAGTCACAATTTATTGATAATTATCAAGGAGGGACGTTACAGTGTTGGGGTTTTGTTGTTATTGTTGTTGGGTTTCTAAGACATTCAAGTGCTTTCAGAAGTATCCAATGTCAAAAAGTTCTTAAACTTTGTAAACCCTCTGTACTTGTGCAAATCCTTTTAATTTTACCCACTGCACGTCAACCTATGGCACTAGTTACTTCCAGGAGCAGATGGAACTGGAGCCACACTAATATAAGGGAAAATTCAGAAAGTAGACATGAATTTCTCCAAATGTTTTGAGGTTTAGGCCATTAGACTATGGTTTAGATTATATGGTCTGTCCCAACACCTTCCCTCCAGGAATGTTTTGGGAAAATAACCAGGGATGTAATTACAAAAGATATTTTTATGATCTATGCAACAGTGTGAACAACCTTTGGGTCCCCCCCACCCCAACAATAAGAACTAAGAAGGTCATAGCACATGTAAGGAGTCAAACCCGGCCCCACCACTGACCTTTTTCATGAATTTGGATTTGACTGTACCTCAATGTCCCACAAATAAAATGTGGATAATGGCGTTTCTTTACCTAAAAGAAAAGAGGTGGTTCTGTGGAGTAATGGAGTAAAGGTGGTTCGATAGACCAATACCAATAAGACCAATTTGTAGTCAAATACTGCATCAAGGGGACTAGGAAAGGTTGATTGTGCAGTATAAAACTGTTCTAAATATTCAAAATAAAAAATATTTTTATTTAAGAAGCTGAATGTCTCAACTTTTAAGGTAAACAAACAACCTGGTGTTCCAAACATTGGCTGTTTCATAGATTAGTTGTCTATAAAGATTTTATTTTGGCTAAAAGTTGTCTTCTTCCTCAGTGATAAGTTTGTCTTCCTCTCCAAACATTAACATATTCATTTTGGCCTGTGGGACTTTGAATTGAAACTTCTATACAAACACACACATTCGGGGAAAAAAAAAAAAAAAAAAAAAAAAAAAAAAAAAAAAAAACATATATATCTTAAATTAATTTAATATCTTTCGTTGTCTTGTACTTTTCAAGCAATGAAGAGAAAAAAAAAAAAAAAAAAAGAAAGAAAGAAAGAAAAAGTTTTGAAATACTCTAATGAGGTAGACAAGTCAATGATACCCATCGAGCCAAGGATAATATATGATTTTTTCTGGTGAGATTCTAATTTCACACCTGTTAGTCTGACTTGTTCAGATGGCCTATTAAATAAGGGGTTTTTGTACTTTGTGATCTGGTTGTTGCTGTTTACTTGTGAGTTCTTTTGTTTCTTTGATTGGAAGATTTTGGTTTTGTTTCTTGCTGGTGCCATCTCAGGAAAACCAGAAAGTCCTCTTCATCCAAAATTAGTTATGTAGCCAAGATAGTAGTTGTAAGAGCTGTGATATATTTTAAAGGACAATATCCAAGTAGAATACCAAAGTAAATTTATTAAGTAGCTATTCATTATGTTATTGGAGGAATGAGAACCACCCTTGCCTGTTCAGGTATTTCAGTTAAATGTTTCCAAAGATCATTATTACAGTCAATCCTTTAATTTATGAATAGAAAGTAATAGTGCATGGTATATAGTAGAGCTAGAAAGAGGTAAAAGGATTTGGGACTGCACAAGAACCTAATTTTTCAAGAACCAATAGACATCAAAAGAAGCCACAGGCATACAAGCTCTTTGTGGTCGAGGAACAGTAGCTGTGTATTAAAACTCACATCCCCTTCCTTTTGTCTGTATAAAGAACAATGTGCTGCTACAGAGGCCACTGAACAGTCTATTCAGTGGACTTATGCTATCAGTTGCTGTGTCCTCACTCCTCTCCCTCCTGGGCAGATAGAATTTTCCCTTAAATGTGATACTTCCTAAAATTGCAGGCATAGAAGACATGCAATTATAAAACTTAGGCAATTTCTTCCCAAATCCACAATGCTGTTTTGCACTATATGCTGCATGACTGTCAGTCAAAGCAGAAACAATTAATTCCAGCTGCACCTTCTACTTTAGTTGCAGGTCAACAGGCTTGATTCATGGTAAATTTGTCACCTTAAAGTTAATTGCAAAGTTTAATGTAAACTACATCCACCCATAGCATAAACAAGTTGGAAATGATAAGCAGTTTGTGGTATCTTACTGAACAACAAATATTAAGAAATAAATATTTTCTTGGAATTTTAGTAGAATACATGATCTATGTTTTCAATCCTAATTTCAGCTTCTGATGAGATGAATCAAATATTCACATCCCAGCTGCCTCTGAATGTTCTAAGTGGAATTTCTTGGAGCAGCGTGAGCAGGTGGTGTTCCCACACAGCTCCAAATAAAGTTTATATGTGCTGGGGATGCTGGCTGCCTTATATATAAACATGGATTCAGATAACTAGTTTTCCTTTAATGCATATTTTTGGTCATTTTGGCATGAGCCTAAGAGTTTTTCCCAAGGACAAAGCCACAGGTATAGAGATAGTGCCTGGAGCACTACTGTCTTCCAAGCCCAAGGACACAGTTTTCTGTGTCTGAGCCATAGTTCACATAGACTGCATACATGTTAAAGAGTGGATTGTTTCATGCCTTTTGTACTGTAGTCCAAGAGTGGTGTATACAGTGAAGTCCAGGAAGCTATGCAGGGTGTCTGAGGCTACCAGGCCTTTTGGGATACATCAGAAAAGCATGCCCAGTGTGGCTGAGCAGGGGTAAGATAGATTAGTCACAGCTCAAACCTGACTTCTGTATAAAGGCAACATATTGATGTGCACTAGCTTGTAGTCCAATCTCATGTGTTCCTAGCTGAAAATTGTTTTGTCTGCTCTTTATTAGAGTCCAAGTTAAAACTGAATGACATGCAGAGCAGAGAATAGAGACACATTGAAGAGACACATCCAACAGAAGTACTCATGAAGCCTTTACTTTTAGAAGGATAATCCAATCTTTGCCCTTACTAAGCTCCTCTTTGAGAACCCAATCCCCTTTACATACAGATTCATAGCTAGCTGAATACCTGTTCTGAACCACACCTTAGAGGACTCTGTCATTTCTGGCTGTAGAGGGAATTTATGCAGCTCAGCTTCAGTAGGCTCAAGTCAGCCCTTGAGCTCTTGTGACTATCCAGTCCTATATGTGCTCATTTTGACTTGGATTTAAATCTTTTTTTTTTTTTTTTTTTTTTTTTTTTTTTTTTTTTAATCCAACTCAGCAGCAGAGCACAGATTTTTCATCCTGTGTTGTAGGAAATTTTGGTTCTCTCAAGTCTGTTATTTCAAGACTGTTTAAAACTCCACCAGATGGCTATCATCCTATGCTCATGGCAACACCCAAAAGAGCACAAAAGGACAAGAGAAAGCTAAGTATTACGTATATCTTACCAAAATCAGAGCATTTCTCTGTGCTGAGGACCAAAGTGAAGCATCAGGAAAAGCTTCACTTCGTGCTAGAAGACTCAGACTAGAGGAATTTTGTTCTGGCCAGTTGTATCATCATCCATTCCATCTGCTTTATGAAAGTGATGTAAAAAAGTTTAACTGAATCAGAAATGTGGCTTCTAATCAACAGTGTGAAATATCTATCTAAAGTAATGTATCTTTTAACATGTCAAGTTGCTTCACAGACCACATGAATAAAGTATCATTGCTAGTAGAGATTCCTGACTTTAACTACAACGATGTTGGACTGTTAGGGCCCAAAGCGAGAGTTGCTTCTCCAGAAGTCTTTTGTTCTGCCTTTTGAGCATGTTTTCACATGCTACTATTTTGCAGTGGGCCTAGGTGATTCACCACACAAAGAAACAGAAATTCAGAAATGTCTGAAAGCAATAAACCTCTGAGAAAGATGAAGTATAAGTAAAGATTAAAACAGGACAGAAGAACTCTATATTCTAGAAACATATAATTAGGATGAGCATGTGAAAACTTTAATGTTCAAAATCCAAAATATACATTCAAGTCCTCAGAGTGAGCATCTGAATTAATTAAGAGAAAATCTGAATTACTTAAGAGAAAATCTGAATTACTTAAGAGACCTTTCTATTGTTTTGCTCCTTGGCTATATTACAGACTCCTTAAAGTTTTCTTAATTCTCATAGAAGGACAGAATATAAAATAAATAAATAAATTAAAAAAAAATAAAGTAATTAACAACAGGGTAATTAGATAGAAGAGCATATAAATACATATATTTCATACATACTTTGTCGTGTGTGTATATGTATCTATCTTTTCACACATCTTTCCCAGAGGGCACTCATAAGCTCAAATGTGTTGGAAAAACTTTCCACCAAAGCAACAGAATCACTTTCTTAAAAGTAAGTTAGTGGGATCTGACTATAAAACTGTCTTTTTTCTTCAGTGAGAGGTAACATCTTTCAAGAGTGGATATCAGTAGTTGCTTGCTTGCCCTGTTTTTATCAGAAGTCTTTGAACCATTTAAAGGTTAGTTTTGTATCCCCTGATCTACATGCTTGAGCCAAGGTTTTTTCTATGGCATATCACTTGACAACTGCCATTTGAGGATACAACCAATCTGACAAAATGAGCTTTCTACATAAAAAATTCTAGCATTTTTATTCATTTTTATATGAAATTTATTCTAAGACCTAATCAAATTCTATCAGACTGTTCCTCAGGAGTCAATAATTGCAATAAGAGTATCTGTTGTAACCTTTAGTCCTTTATTCCCCAGGACAAAAGAGGACTTGAGTTTTTTCCTTTGTTCTGTGTAAAACAATAAAACGTGATGTTTAAGTATATTTATGTTTGTAACCTCTCTAACCAGAGGAATTGATAAACTGGTGGGATTGTCTTTATTGACTATGCACTAAATATCAAGACCAACTGGAACAGATACCCCGAGGCAACCGCACCAAATCACATCAAAAACATGAATATGCTTGTAATATAGAATAAAAACAAACAACAAAAATCAACAACAATAATAAAACAATTATTCAAGATATTCAAGGCAAACAGAAGTGTCACAGAAATAATCAAATTCTTATCTGATGATTCTAGAAGAAAGAGTTGCTGATGAAAAAGAATTGTTTTGGCCAAGGACATAAGACAATGTTAACTTCGTAATCTGCTGTGTTTTGCTGGTAACAGAGCAACTAAACATAATAAAGGTCTAGTCTATCTTTTTTTTTTTTTTTTTTTCTTTCCGTTCTGAAACTAGAAATATTTTCTTTCACTGGTGTCTAGAAGATCCAAAACACCTCTCTGCAGTCAGCATTCAGGAGACACACAACATATGGTTGTAGAAAACTGGCAACTGAACAGTTTTGCATTCTCCAAGTAGGCACTCATTGAAGATGCTCAGAGGACTATCAACACAGCAAGTACTCTTTCCTGCTGATGCACTTTTTTACTGTAGTGACCTAGATAATCTAGGCATTAAAGTAACATTAAAGAAGATATTTTAGTGACATACCTTATTTATTCAAAATCAAGTGTTCAGTCTGATTAGTTTCAATTACTGAATATAATAAGGAAACTGAAGAGGCATGAAGAGGTAAATCTTTTTTTTTTTTTTTTTTTTTTTTAATCATTTCTATATATTCTATTCCTATGACACTGTGCATTTTTGCATCTTTTCCTTCATTTCAGTCTTGTAACAAGGTCATTCTAGAAGCTCATTTGATACTACAATCTTCAGGGGAAAAAAATGTTTATATATATTTTTATATATATATATATATTATTTCTGGCTTCATAAATTGAATTTTCCCCTACATAATTTTTCCAACAAAATATTTTTTTGGAAATTTTAATAAGTAAATAAATAAATTAGAACATTAACTATATCTGTTACTGTCTGAATTTACCAGTTCCTGTCTGCCTCTTTTTCTCAATAAACAATGATAAGTAGAAGAAATTAAGTCTTCTTACTCCTTCCCATTACCTTTGTTCTGAGTTTGATACCTACATTGTTTCAAGTTATAACCCTGCACTACTGGACTAGAGTCCATATAACCTCTTTATTTGTTACTGTATTTTAATAAAATGTCATGAAACATCATAAAACCATGTGGAAATATGAGAAATATTTACTGTGGACTTTTTACCAGTGTCCTAGGCTTAAGGATGAGCAGACAAATAATTCAAAATTCTATCATCCTGTATCTACTGCTTTTTTAGAAAATGGTTTGTAACAGAGGTCCAATGGAATAGGACTGAGAGAAAACTAATGAGGAAAAATACTCTGTTTCTATAGATTCAAGATCTTCAAAAAAGAGGCTGTCCTCAGCCCTCCAGCAGAGATGCTGAGAAGTGAGCCTAGAGATAGCCTTTCTATGCATCTTCAAGCAAAAAGCGTTGGTGACCAATTAACTGCCTTTCAGTTGAGAGATCCATGAACAACACACTGGGAATATCTCTGAAGACATTACTAAAGCCCTGAAGTATCTTGCATCCACAATCAATCACTTCTGCTGTGGAAGTGTGTGAAGTAGCATGACAGGAATTTTGGTATTCTCCTATGGTTAGTCTGAACTTTATGATATGTGCACCTAAAAAGAGGGGATGGAGATACAGTTTCTACAGAACTAATTGTCAGGTCTTTACAGTGAGATACTAATTAAGGCTAAAATCTTAAGGAATAGGCCTCCTGGCTCCCCTCCATCATAATATATATTGTGATTTTTATCTTAAATCAAAACATATAATTATTCATAGTGTAAAGAAAGAGATAGATTAGATTATTTATATATATATATACATTTATAAATACAGAATAATTTAAATATATATACCTATTAGGTAAAGACATTGGATATTTTAAAAGCAATATTAACATTGAAATATAATCTATGTGTTTTATGAAAAATTATGGGGAAGTGAAACTTTTTTATACTGGTGATAAACGAGGTACACATTAATATCAGGCCAGTACTATCAATTCAGACTGGTGTTTCATTTTGATTTCAATTCAGACCTGAAAACATAGGTTTAATCTATTGTAAAGACAGAATTATTTCAAACATAATGACTATGTGTGAATCAAGACTCTTGTGCTCTGATATCATTTAGAGTTATTGATCATTTACACAAATGTGTATGTGAACACTTCAGCAGTTCCAGATTTTATTCCTCTCTCAGCAGTTACACTAATCAATAAGTAAGTAGCTGGGAAAAAAAATAATAAATAAATCATTTTGCTCAATGCATTTGTATCCAAATGTGAAGATCTCTGTGTCCGACCCTTGCAGGTCCCCAGGTTGCCCTAGGACAGTTAAGGCTATAGTGCAGGTTTCCTGAGTGACTTTAAATGTTTATTCCTCAACTTGGACTGGAAGCATGTGGGAAACCACCTGGTCAGAGTTGAGCCACCCTTGCTGATTTATCCGGTCATCTTGTCTTCTCTCTTCTTCAGTGTGTGCATTGTTCAATTTTCAGTAGCCCAAACTGCAATTTGATCTGAAACAATATAGAAGTAGAACCGACTTGATCAAACCTGAATGTTTGGCAAATCTAAAGTAACCTGGCAGTTATACTGGTGGTGCAGTAGTAAGCAGAAAATATAGCCTCCAAAAGATGGGACAAAACAATCCTTAGGAACTGTGCTACTTGCTTTTAAAGATTTGCTAAATATAACAAATGTTTTAATTTTCTGAATGTTAGAGTGAAATCTGAAACCGTCTAAATCCCACAGAAAGCATGGCTTTATCCTTCCCATTTGGAGTGCTAAAAAAGTAAATAGATATGACTGCTTATTTAGAAGTATTGCAGTTGTATTGGAACAACTGATATAAAAACACGCTATCCCACGCTCCCACTTTTCCCACTATTTGCCAATTCGTAATTACAGTATGTAAATACACAGCAGAATGGGTCTTTGGTTAATCAAATTGATTTAATTGCTGAATCCCCACAGATGAACGTGAACAGTCTTGTCTTTTCTCATTTTTGTTGGCAAAACATAGCCACACAAATGATAAAAATTCCACCAGAAATGGGAATGGGATTTTAATAACTCTCTTACTGGAGCACTGCTAGAACACCTGTAGTCAGATTCAAAGGACTTTAACAAGGCAATTCCTCATAATTTTAAAGCTGTAAATTATGGCATACCCCAGAGAAACTGAATTAATTAGAGTTTTGTGGATTTTCAATGTGTATATGTCTATTTTTTATGGAAATCTGGTATTGTTTTAATATTTTTTTAATTGTGTTATTAAAAGGGCAGATATAATAACATAACAAAAACGTTGCAAAGAGTTCACCAGATATGCTCATTAGTTTATAGTAGGAATATAAAACACTTATAATATTTATGAGCAGTATTGTTAATATCACATTTAGCATTAATCATTAGAACCATAAGATTATCCTGATTGCTTTTGGCAGGTGAGTGAATCGTATAATCTTAAGAAAGCAAGTCTGAAGATGTCCTTGACAAAATATCAGTTTGTTAAAATTTGACAGCTTCATGAGCATTATTTTCAGAGTTTGGTACCTGTATTGGACACATTCATGCCCAGGACATGAATAAGGAACTTGTCAGTTCCTTAGATGAGGTCAAAACTTTTCCTAGATCCAATCACTTTATTAAGGCAGGACACATTCCTGTTCTCTGGTTTCTGTACGAAGACTTGACTGTGCACTCTTACAGAGATGCCAACCTGAAGCATTTGTGTACCCAAATGACAGAGCATGCCCCTTGCTACACATCAGATGTTAAGCCTCAGATCAGCATGTGCCGGTGATATCTGGGATAAGATCAAATAAAGCTATTTGTTAAAGATACTTTGTCAACAGGGGCCCAGATGTATACATGTATGAAAATCCACTTCACCTTATAAAGGTATTGGGTCTTAAATACCCAGACTCACTCAAGAAGCTTGTTCTCAGTCTATCCAAATCCTAGATAAATGTCGTGACCACTTTTGAACATTATACAAAGGGAATAGTAATAGCATTGGTACTGGTACTGGTACTGGTACTGGTACTGGTACTGGTAATAGTAATAGTAATAGTAATAGCAATAGCAATAGCGATAGCGATAGCAACAGGAATAGCAACAGTAATAGCAACAGCAACAAACAAACAAACAAAAAAAACCTTCAATTGTTCTTTGAACAAAGCCAGCTGCTACTGAATACTAGGTCCCACTCTAGAGGCATCCTGAGAGGGCCTGTAAGAATTCACAGAATCATAGAATTGAGGGGGTTGGAAGGGACTTCAAGAGATCATCAGGTCTAACCTCCCTGCCAAAGCAGGAATTACCACTTCATAGGACATTGAAGGAACATCTCGTCTTGCAATTTTGGCAGGATTTTCTGCCTGCTAATTTAATAAGCAAATAAATAATAAAAAAAAAAAAAAAAAAAAAAAAAAAAAAAAAAGTTTCATATACATTAAGGCTAGGAAGTCTGATCATATAAAAATTAAAGGTCTGCTTCAGTTCCACATTCAGATACCAGCATTTAAGTGTCTACAAGTATTTATATGCATGTGAGATAAGAGCCTGAACTCTCACTATAGTCATTCAAGTTGGTAAGTGAAGGACATGCAAGTATTAGAATAAGTCCAGAAGAGGGTCACAAAGATGATCAAGGGGCTGGAGCGCCTCTCCTACAATGACAGGCTGAAGGAACTGGGGTTGTTCAGCATGAATAGAAGGCTCTGGGGAGACCTTATCGTGACCTTCCAGTGCATAACATGGGCCTACATAACTGTTGGGGAGGGACTCTTTGTCAGGGAGTAATGGGTTTAAACTAAAAGAGGTTAGATTGAGATTAGATATAAGAAGGACTTCTTTACTATGAGAGTGGTGAAGCACTGGAAGAGGATGCCCAGAGATGTGGATGCCCCATCCTTGAAGGTGTTCAAAGCCAGGTTGGATGGAACATTGAGCAATCTGGTCTAGTGGGAGGTGTCCCTGTCAGTGCACAGGGAGTTGGAACTAGATGATCTTTAAGGTCCCTTCCAACCCAAGCCATTCTATGATTCTGTGATTCTATGATTCTAAGATCATATCAACATGGTCAGCTTAGTCTATAGAGTGCTTTGGTTTACCAAATGCTGGTGTTTCTTTTACACTGGGTGAACTCAGCTCTGCTGACTAACAGATTGATTTAATTGCCCAAACATATGCAACTGAGATTTCTTGAAAACCTACCTGGACAATTGTTATTGGTTCAGGAGACCACAAGTCCTGTGTCATATCTACCAAGCCTGTACAGATATCTTAGATACTCTAAGTTATCTAAACATCATTAGATGTCTATGGTTAGACATCAGAGTTGAGCCCTGAGCTTCTCTAAAGGGACTCAGACATAAGCTTACTCATAGACATTTGCTTTCAGATAAATTAAGCTAGATGCCTGAAACTGAAGGTGAAATCTATCTATGAAACTCAATGATTAGTTAACAGCTGAGCCAGTGTTGAAAAAACAATTTTCAAGTTAGGCAATGATAAATCCTATTTTGAGGCACGTATGCTCTTATGCAGCTCAGTCTCTAAATGCCTGGAGAAAAATCAATCAATTCTAGACTACCTGAGCCTAGAAACAAATTTACAAAGGTCATTCATATTTCAAAAAATAACACCACTGCTAACTTTTGATTTCAGCAATTCATGAGAATACTGATTTAAATGCTTAGTTTACATTTCTTTAAGACTCAGGATAAAACTGCTGCAAGATTTCAATTCTAAACAAAATAAAATTCTTTACATTGCTTTTGCATTTGCCTTGTGTGATAACTACCTTTTCAGTGTATTACTAAACTCAATTAGAAATTCTCACTTGGCAACTATGTGCTGCAGTATTTTGCTGAGACTAATGAACGAAGTTTCATAAAATCAGCTTGTGACCATGTGATGACTATTAAAACTTATAAAATCCTTACCAATTATCATGAAGAAATCAGCATACAATGGCAGCGTTATAGGGTGCATCATGAACCAAAGTAATTCTAGCTCATCAGAGCTTTGCCTGTTCATGCTGAAGCACAGACCCAGTTTTAAGCAAACAGATGGAAATACAAACTTCTAATATTCCTACTACAGTTTGTACAACAAACATGTTTAGAAAAGAGGAATTACATTGACCTTGAAATACCATTGCGCTGTACCCTGCACTCAAATTTCTTCCTTTCACAACTACCTTTTCTATAAATTTCTTTCTTTTCTTTTATATCAAAGCAAGTTTCTCATGTGTCTTTTTTAAACTATAATCAAATAACTATCACATACTCTTAAGTCCGTTTTATTCCAGGTAAATTAGCATTTTTAGAAGGCTTTCATACCTTTCTTCTCTTTCACCTTACTCATAACACTGTTTATTATTATTTGTTGTCATCCTGGATGCTTATCCTTTTCTTCAGTGTTTTCTGCCCTTAGAGTTGGTGTCTCTTCTGGCAATAACTAGACTTAGCCCCTCATAATTATCCTCCTCCTTTTTTTTTTTTTTTTTTTTTTTTCCTAGCAGACTGAGAATGTTGTAACCATGCTGGGGACTGTTTCACAATCTTCCAATGCTGCTCAGAGATGCTGAGAAATAAATGCCTGACATAGAGAACAGCAGACATGCCCCACAACGTCTGACCTCCATGTGTTGTACTTTATCAGCAGTCACAAGTTTTCTTAACACTCATATCTTTTTGTGACTGGTTTCTAACTAATCTCCAAATGTTATGTTTGTTCATTTGCTTGTTTGTTTTCTGCCTTATTCCCTTCATATATACCTTTCCTTATTGCCTGCTTTGTCTGTTGTTGCAGACAGCAGAACTAAGATCCTTCTTTGTTTAGGTGTCTTGTTGTAGACATCCACGTGAGCTATTCACATTAGGCTCCGCTTAGAGAAAAGGTGTCCTTTTTAAAATTGTGTTTCATCTCACTCTCACATAGTCCTCTGAAATGTTCTGATGAATTGCACCCTAAAACTACATATCAGTCTCCAAAGAGCTTATTTTAAATAACATGTATTTACTCTTCAGATGTCTACATCTGCACTGGAATCTGATCATAAAATGAAAATAAAAAATATAAGATAAATCATGTAATCTTTGATAATAAATCTACTTCAATAGAGTCCTGATTTTGCATGCCAGTGGATGCCATGACAAAACTAATAAACAACAGTAGTAATTTTTGTGTGTATTCCTTTATACTTTTTTTTTTTTTTTCCATTCTGACACAAAATGCCTATAACTTAACTGTTATTTAGTGGTTTTCTGCTTTTGACCTTTCATTGTCCACTGAATACTGAAACATTGAATGTATTGTCCTTAACCTAATGGTAGTTCAATGAAGTAATCCAATAGCATACTCTAGGTGCCTACAGAAACAGAAACATCCTGGCCATAAAAATAATGCCCTTGAAAAGCTATTTGGAAAAACATTTAGTTCGCTTTAGTCTTTCAGAATGAAGATGTGTTGTATGAGGTATTTTATACATGCAAATGCTTCATTTTCTTTCTTTAAGTCTTTATAGTACTATTTGTTTTCAAATGAGTTTTGTGGTTGTTTCATATAAGGAATGCAAAAGCCAGGGTACATTTCACCATTCTGTGGCTTGCCATATATTTTTCTTTAATAAATCATCATTGAAGATGTGAACAAGCTTAATTTCATAATATAAATATTTCCCTTTTCAATTTGTGTGTTTGTGTGTCTGTGCCAAAAACAGAATTTTCTAAAAAAGCAATAATCTAAGAAACCACAAATTTGGCACAGCATGAAGCTGTGCCAAATAATACTCCCATGGAAAAACTGCACATGATAGCGACCATTTACATTTATGAATCCTAAGCTTAAACAAATACCTATATTTTTATTTAACTTTGTTTGGAAGCCGCATTCAGAGATTTCTGACTCCTTGGTAACATAATAATGTATAGATCACAAATGCCTCCTGCTGTTTGTCTACCCAGAAAAGAACTTTGGGCAAATAAACAATCTCATACCTACCTAAAGTATTGGTATAGTCCAAACTGCAGTAAAACTCATGGAGACTGGAGAGAGTATCAGTTACATGGGGAATAATAATTACTGGGTTATGAACTGTTCTCTCTATTGAGTTTACTTTGTATTTCAAGGCCATAGCATAGTGACTTGAAAATGGGAAAGCTAGTAGAGCCCACTGCCATTTTTCTTTTGAACACAGCTCTGCTATTACTTAAGCCAGACTAAGGCCAGTGCAGCCAGCAAGAAAAAGGGAGGAGGGTGTTTGTCAGACATGTTCCAGAGGAACACTTGGAAGAGACAGGCTGCAGCAATGTGACTCTCTGCTATGCATAATCTTCATTTCAGGTAAATTAGAGGTGTCTCTGCATAGTGCTTATCTCCTACAGTGACAGAAAGCCATGGTTTGGTTTGGTTTGGTTTTCAATTCCAATTAGCTCATTGAGCTAATTGGACCCCATATAGAACATGAAATGGAAAGAATCTGTTAGTCTGCCAATCCAGTAGGAAATCACATAATTCTGACTCAAGAAGGTAAAGCCTTACTCGAGTGATTAATTTTACTGTTAGAGAGGGGGTTATGACAACACTTAAAAAAAAAAAAATAAAAAGTTTAGTTTTATTGAGTTTCTTTCAGTTGTGTCTGAAAATTTGATCTAATAATAGCTGGATTTATTTCTCAGTTTTTTGATAGAACAAAAATTCTTTGACATAAATAGCCTTTCAACATAGTAGAAAAAAATGGATTGGAAAACACAAATTACTTTCTAGAAAATAAATAAATAAATAAATAAAATCTTTGATCCTGCTTGCTTGTTATATGTTCTGGAAACCATTCAAGAGTTTAGGCTGTACTAGGATATAAACCTCAGTCACAGGAGTAATTAGGCAGGCTAACATAGTCTGCACCAGGATCTGTTCAGCTGTAGCTCCCATTCATCTACTGTCTGAACAAAACTACTTTATAACTAACTTAGTTTCCATACACTACCCTGACAGTTTCTCTGCTACTTCTGTGAGAGTAATGAAGACGTATGCTAAAAGAAATACAGCTGATATGCCACAGCAGAGTTCCAGTTACTGTATCCTTTTAGCCAATACGATGGAACAGTTAAAAAAAAAAGCAGAGGTTCAACTATAGTCCCAATATTGCACGTCCCAAATTCCTCCTGGATAGAACTTGGGATTCAATGTGGCCTCTTATCTCATTCACTTTAGCTAGATCCAGGAAGGCTAGAACCCTTAGTCTTCAGAGCCCATTGTCATAAATGGGATTTGCATCACAGAAATTTCTGGAAAAAGACCCCACATTCTGCACCACCCTCACCCCAAATTCCAGGCGATGCTGGTGTCCAAATAAAACCTGAGAAAATGAATTATTTTGCCAGTTGGCCAATAAAAACTTATTTAAGTTTTAAGAGAATATATCAGGGACATTTCACTTTTGCATTCTCTCAGTTTTATTTCTTTTCCCTCACTCCTCTCAACTTGTTATGTTTGGCCACATTGCTGGGGCTGCTCTACTTCAGTTCTTTTGGACTTCAGGAGATCTATAATTATTATTTAAGAACTAGACTTTTTTCAAAGTAGTACAGCCCAGTTAATCCTGTTTCTTGTAATAAATCTATTAAATTTTGAGGTTTTGAAAATGTATTCATGTTGTGAACAGCACAAACAAACCACTGAGTCAGAATTAAAAGCCCACAGACTGGTTAAGGCTTTTTAATGACCTAATTTGCCCTAGAGCAGTCACCACCATTTTGGATGTTCTGATTTCCAGGTCTAGTAGCCACAGAAAGGGAAAGTTCCAAAATCAGTGAGGCTGCTGGGGACACAGACGATTAGATGATTGGCTCTAATCATCAGACTCAGTGATTATTGTCAGGGTTTATAGCACAGTTACTAAGATGTTTTCTTTTTAAAGAGAAGACTGCCTGAAGCAAGTTTATAGGTAGGTTTGGAGTGATTCTCTGTTCTTAAAAACATTTTCAAGATGCTGCTTGCATTAGCTCTATATCCAGTGTATACCCAGATCTTCTCAAGAATTTTTCGTGCATAGTTCCTTCCCAGAACAACATTTGCTAGTATGAGTAAGGCACCACAGGGCAGGACTTGGATATATACTTTTGAATTCTGGCCCCAGAAAATAGTGTCAGACATACTGGACATGTATTTACTGAATGGAATTCCATTAAGACATGTACATTTCTATCAGGGGCCTGGCTGCCCCTGACAGAAATGTAATAAACCAATTAAATTTTCTACTGCTATGTCCAAATAAAAAGTGCAGGACTAGGATCCTGTTCAGCAGAAACAAATGGCCCTACTTCCTCTTTACCAGCCAGAAAATCTGTCTATCAGAAATGCATTGCTATTAGAGGTAAAGGGAGTGTTGGCAAGTATAAATGCCCTTCAACAGGAAGTTCTTTAGCCTCTTTGAAGAGAAATTTCAGCACTGACAAAACCAAGACCACAAGAGTATCCACAAAGATTCTTGAAATTAATCCTTCCTGATTTAAAGTGGAAGACAGCAAAATTTTTATTGAATTGTCCTACTGCTCTCAAATTATAATGTGCTCTACTAGATTGCAGGTCAGTCACACCAATCTGGAGGATATTATTTTTTTCTCTTTTTCCCCCTACTTATTCTTTTCATTCCAACAGCACTATTGATGAAGACCTCAGGAAAAAAAATATCAGCGTCCAAGACACTTTGATGGCCTTTCCACTGTGTAATTATACTTACTCTTGATAACACTAAAGACATGCCTTATTGGTAGTGGCACAGGCTGCTTTCCTTTTCACAGAGAGATGGATTGTTTCTGCAGGCCTTGATGGCCTTCAAATTATCTGAGCACAGAAAAGAGAGCAGAGTGAATTTTATTTTAACTCATTTTATTTCTAAATTTATTTCCCAGTAGCTAGAAGGTGATGACTGCCCCAGCAGTCAAGTCAATTGTTATCTGTGGGACTTGATTATGTTTAGACCCAGTCTCTCATTTTGAGCAAGACACAGTTAATGAGGAGAGAAATGAAAAGTGCATTGAGTCACAGTGTGTTTGTGGTAATTTGTGACACATTCACTCTACTCAGTTCTTTGTTTATTCCTTCCCCCCTCCATGCAGGTCCTGTAGAAAAAGGAACAGATAAGCGAATTCAGTGGTAGACAGTTAAGGGTGTTGAAAGTAATGAATCTATATCTCTCTATCTCTTTCCCCATTGTTGGCAGTAATTGGAGCAGTGTTCATCTATACAGTAAAATGCCAGTGAAGCCCATCTTAACGAAACATCTTTTTTTCCATTATTTTGCAACACATTTTTCATTGACACTGCTAGTTTTTATTTTCAGTTTTTTTTTTTTTTTTTTTTTTTTTTTTTTTTTTGCAAGCTCTTTGCCACTCTTCTAAATAATAGTCCATTAAACAGTTCACAGTGTGTGTTCTGTAGAAATGTAAAAAAGTGATTGGATGATACTAATTAAGGAGAGATTTTGTTTCCACTTACTGCAGATCAATGGTGGGTTACATTAAAGCTGCATTTTTGTGATGAGTTTAAACACAAAAGAACAGCTGTGCTAAATACATATTTCAAGGCTTACAGGTAGGTCAAATAAATCTTTCTTTCTTTGCCTGTCTATTTTAAAACTATAGCAAACTGTAAGTGAAAAATAGTAGCAAAATAAAAAGGCAAATTTCTCACTGCGGATTTTTTTTTTCACTTGTGGTAGCAGAAACTGTTAAATTAGGAATGCCAATTGCAATGCATTGAGATCCTGTTGGCTTTTAATTTACTCTATAGCCTACTATGCATTAATTTTAATGAGACTTTTTTCTTCTGTTTTCTACAGTTGCCACTCTAACATATCCTCTCTCTGATTTATGGCAGTGTTAGATATAAGGAAAAAATGTCTTAGTGAAAAACCTCTTCTTGTATTTGAACCCACATTTCTTCCTTTAATCCTAAATTATTCGAAGCACAAAATTTAACCAAAATCTCCATACGGAGATATGTTCATATGCAAAGAAGAGTGGCAGCTCATTCCAGTCAGATCAATTAAAATAAAAATGCACTATTCGTTGGCATTCCTTGATCAGCACAAACAACGTTCAGAGGAAATTCACCTGGTTGCCTCCGAGTAACATAATGAATCCTGAACATATATGACAAGGAACTAAAAGAGAAAATGCTTTTCAGGCACTTGCTGTAAATATTAAAAACACAAGACTATTTTAAAATCAGTTCACTGACTATTTTAGAAAACTTGATTTATTTGATGTGGAGTCCTATGTGAGGGAGCTATAGGGAACCTGTTTTTATCCAGATCATTTCAACATCAGAGAATCGCTGTTAGCACTTTCCTTGAATTAAAACAATCTAGATATAATTCTAAATCACTAGTAGTAAAGCAGGATAGCATTAGATAGTCTTTGTATATCATGGGCTAAGGAGGTTCCTTGATAACTCTGATTTTTCAGAAACCAAGGTCACAAATAGATTTAATATAATCCAAACAAAATTTTAATAGGAATGAATAAAAAGGTTTAATTTGGCTCCATCTTGGCTACTTTAAGTTTAAACTGTGGATTCACTACTGCTTGCTTTTTATTAAATCAACTTGAAACACAAGTTGATTTATTATTCATAAGATCTTTATTCTGTGATGAAATCTGGATGCTCTTAAATTCTGGCAAGCAATTGGGTATACTGAAAATGTACCCAATAACCTCTGAATTTACTCATTTTTCAAAGTGTTGCATTTGTGATCATTTTAAGAAATTCTTATTTGTATGTATTTTTCTGTTGCAAGTCCTGATCTCCATGTCTTACTCCACAGTGGGTCAGCTAGCTGGCTTTTACACCAGTCATGTAAAGTTAATGTTTGTCTTAACGTCAGTATTGAAATGACTTTTTTTTCTTTTCTTTACACATCCTGAAATACAAACAATGCCATATTGATGCATATTTTTTGACCAGAAGCAGTAGCTTGTGGATCATCTGAATAATAGATTCATAGCTTTCCATGAATATAAATAAATAAATAAATAAATAAAGACTATTTAGTCACAAAGTCCTAAGATACATAGGATGCATTACAGAATTTCAAAGCTGTACTGTGCCCAGGCAATGTTCATCAAAGGCCTATTTTCAGTAGTAACAACCACTCTCGAACTGAAAACAAAGACAGTTGGAAAGAATTTTACTAGTTACAGGACATACTTCCCATGAATAAAATGGTCTTTAAAACTTGTGCTACTGTGCACCTCACACTGTTTTTACTGCTGTTATGAACTGGATGGATTAGGGTGAGTAGCACCATTTTTAGTTCAATTTTGCTCAGTGTCTCTGTAGTTGTAGAACCCACACATGCAGAAACCCTTTATTCAAGCATAGGTTATTACCGGTATTCTCACAGCAATTTATACAAGGAAACTTTTCCTGGTATAATTCATTAAAAATTAATCAACCCATTTCTGTGCAAATCTCTGTGACATGCGTTCTTTGATGCAGCGAGTGCTGAATAGTCTTTTCTTTATTATGAAATGACATAAGTGGAACTTTCTAATTGGCTGTCAGTGATGTCATACCCAAGTAAATGCACAAGTCGGCTTATTTCCCTTATTATGAACATACTCCATGACAGACTGTGAGTTTCTGGAGAGCTCCTGCCCCTCTTTGGTAGTTAACATCCCTTTGCTGGAAGGATTACAGTTATGCTTCTGTAATAGGATAGAAACCTGCCTGTGTGTTTTCCAGTCTTTGTTTGTATGTGGGGGTATTTTTTCTTCTTTTACCATGTTCCCTTACTGCTGAGTTTCTGTCTTTTCCCACAAGGTCAATATGGAGCTTACTGAGTGAAATTTGCAATGAGTTTCTCAGATATCCTTTCAGGGCTTTTTTCTTTTTTGGGGGGGAGAGGAGGAAGAGGTGTCATTGTATGTGTCAAAATCAACAATAAATGTGGTCACATTCACATCTAAATCATAGTTAACAGACTTCATCCAATGTGCAGAAGTTTCATCAGCACAACCACTACAGGAATGAAGCCAAGAGTCATATGGAAACAGTGAGGTTTTGTTCTTGTGGTTTTCGTCTTATTTATATATTTGGTTAACAGCTCCTCATTAATGCAAAGTGATTGCCAGATCTCCTACCTTGCCAGGAGGGTCCACTTTCACTGCAGGAGGATGTGCTCTCCATAGAACGTGCTTTGGCAAGAACGGTGCTGCTTGCATTTGTTCTACTGTTACTTGTGCTGTGCACTTACAGAGCTGGAATAAAGGGCAAATGTTTTGCTTCTGGGAGCTACCTTCCAAAATCATGTGGCAGGGTGCCACATCTTCTAGCCATACTTTTATATAACTCTCTAAAATACAATTGCAAACCTGTGGCCCCTTCATCCCCTCATCTCCCACCTACTTTCATCCTACTTCATAAGCAGCTCACATCCTACACACATTTTTCAGCTTACGCACAGTTTTAAGATCTCCAGTCCTCAGACCTCTGCAGTCTGACACCATAGTCAGAACCACCTTTAAGCATACCACAGCCTCTCTTCCAATCTTTGATCTCACATGAGCCTCTTCAAAACGTTCTGATCAGTCCCAATCGGGTTTTGCAGGCAAGAAAGACCCTATAGTCCTCTGCTGTTGCTGGGGAGAGTGACATCATCTAGGGTGGTCTACCAAAAGCTATAATCTAAGTCTCAGTTTGGCTCTGCATTTAGATACTCACATGCCCCTTAGATTATCCAGTGGTGCATTTAAGGTATATGAGGTAACAAAAGATAAATATTACTGGAGACTCCATCTCTTTAGACAATTTGCTTTTAGGATGCTGCCCTAGATGCCCACAATCACTAGTCACATACACAATGACAGTTCAGCTGTGGTAATATTTTATCCTCAGGGTTTGGAAGAAAGTTGCAGAATGTAAAGTGCAGTAATCCCAGCCAATGTAACTAGAGTGGTACAACTGCAGCCAGTGAGGCTGGAGTTTAACAATCAAAGTTTGTCATTGTTAAATCAAATTATGATAAACAGTGAATGCAAAACTTAGCTTGAGAGAGAGTTCTAAGTGCCTCATGCTGGTATCAAGTTGTCACACCTTCCAGTCAGAATATTCCTTGTTTTCTTTTATTTTGTTTCAAGGAAAGTAGAGGGGTTTCTTTCTCGTTATTCTCCTTTTCATCACCGCTCTTTTCTTTTCTGACAGACAATGGCTTAATCTAAAGAATAAAGAAGCCATATGATTATATCATTTTCTAATCCAATTACAGATCTTTGATATGGCCCCTTATCTTTTCTGTTCATGCAGTGATATACAGATCACATGGTTCTTTAAGCTTGATAATATCTTTATTTTTCTGTTCATGCATTTACCTTTTACTTTGTGTTTCACTAAAACACAAATGTGTAATATTTAATTATTTGATTCCTATCTTATGAAAAAAAAAAAAAGATTAATAGAGACATTAATGAATACAATAATTTAATCACCAGCTAACTTTCCTAGGATAATTTGATTGGGATTTCATTTTAGAGTATAGGGTAAAATCCTGGCTCCAGTAAAATGTCATAAATTCCCATGAAATTTAGTAGGACTTTTGCCACTTTCCATTTGTTTTGGGCCTATTTGGCAAGGTTTTGGTAGCGTGGGTGCTGCAGGGGTGTCCGCTGTGAGCAGAGCCCAGCAGCTGCCCCATGTCAGATCAGAGACAGCTCCAGCTGCTCCAAAAGGGACCTGCTGCTGGCCAGAGCTGAGGCAGGGAGCGACACTGGGTGGGCATCTGGGAGAGCAGATTTAAGGAAAACCTGATGTGCAACAGCAGCTGGGAGGGAGGAGAGAGAAAATGTGAAAGAAACAGCCCTTCAGAGCCCAAGGTCAGTGCAGCAGGAGGGCAGGAGGTGCTCCAGGCACACAGCAGTAGTTCCTATGTGGCCTGTGGAGAGGTCCCTGGTGGAGCAGGCTGTCCCCCTGCAGTCCATGGATCCCACATGGAGCAGATCTCCACACTGCAGCCTGTGGAGGAGCTACCAATGGAGCAGGTGTATGTGGCCTGGAGGAGGCTGCGGCCCATGGACAGCCCCCGCAGGAGCAGGCCCCAGGCCAGAGCTGCAGCCCATGGAGCCCACACAGGAGCAGGCGTCTGGGGGGAGCTGCCACCCACCCGTGGGGGACCCTTGCTGGGCCAGTTTGCTCCTGGGGGATGGACCCCATGGTACGGAGCTGTGTGGGAGCAGTTGTTGAAGAGCTGCTGCTCATGGGCAGCCCCCACCAGATCAGTTTGGGAAGGACGGCATCCCATGGGAGGGACTCCATGCTGGAAGAGGGGCAAGGAGCAGAGGAAACAAAGCACTGGGGCCAGACTGCAGCCCCCATTCCCCATTTCCCTGCACTGATCAGGGAGAGGATGTAGAAGAGGATAGATGGGGGTGGAGGTATTTGTAGTTCGCTTTTAGTTTCTCACTGCTCTAGCTTGTTAGTAATAGATAATAAATTACATTAATCTCCCTATTCTGAATTTGTTTTACCCATGACAGTAACTAGGGAGTGATCTCCCTGTCCTCATCTCAACCCTTGAGCCCTTTTTAATCATATTTCCTCCCCTTATGTCCTTCGAGGAAGCAGTGTGATGGAGTTCAGCTTCCCATAATGGAGTTCAGCTGCCTATCAGTGTGAAGCCAGCACGGGTTCTTCACCAAGAGGGTGGTTGGGCACTAGAACAGGCTTTCCAGGGAGGTGGTCATGGCACTGAGTCTGCCAGAGTTCAAGAAGCATTTCAACAACACTCTCAGACATCTTGTTTGATTTTTTGGGTGGTCCTGTGTGGAGTCAGTAGTTGGGCTGAATAATCTTTGTGGGTCTGTTCCAGGTTGGGGTATTCAATGATTCTATGAGTTCTAGAATCATAGGTATCAAATCATAGAATCAAGTATCAAATCATAGAATCATTCTCTGATTCTATGATTTGATACTTGGCCATATGTTTCTATTTTCTATCCCAGTTCTTTTGAAGAGGGGAAGTGAGAGAATGGTATGGTGGAACTTAAATGGCACTGGTATGAAACCACCACATGCAAGTTCACGGTATTTGTCTCAGTGTTCATTTGACATCAGTTCGTCTGCTTTGTTGTTCTAATGTATGTTTAATTTGAGAGGAATATTGCCCCAATGGATTAGCCTGTTGTGAAAGAGCTAGAAGGAGGAAAAGTTTATTTCCCATCCTAGAACTGAAGCAAGGATAAACTGCCCAGGTAGGCAGCAACGGATGTGATGGTGTAGCCGACGAAAGTAGCTGTACCTGCTGTTAATGTCATTAAGTGCATTCCCATAACTCCCTGAAATCTCCCCATGAGTAGATAAAATTTCCCATATACACATACATACAGCACAGAACTATCTGTATGTATAACTGAACATTATATGATGACACCAGGAACAAAGTGCATATAGGTGCCAAAAATAATACTAAGAGCATGTCCTAATTTGTTTAAAATTCATATGCTTGTTAATCTGTTCTGCATTCCTACCAGGGTATGAAATTGTCCTGATTTAAAAGTTTAACTCTTAAATCTAACACAATATTTATGTTAGCAACAGGACTGTATGTAGGATACAAAAGAATCAGAAAAATATTTTGTGATCCTTGGTTTGGTATTTTATATTTGCTCTAGCTCATTATTTGGCTCTGGAAGCTCTGCCTCACCCACACATCTTTTCTGTTAACAGTTTGAAAGTTTAATATCAATTTTTCTTTTTTTTTTTTTTTCTATCTGTTCTTTGACCCAAATAATTGATTAGAAGTTTGCATGAACTGACAATAAATTAAATCAAGTTTAAAAAAAATCTGAGTTAGGATTGTTTTACACTACAGGCACTGTGATGTTTGTCATGAAATAAGTATCAGTTTTAAGATATTTTTTCTTGATTTCTTGGCTATTTTTTATTCCATGCATCAGCTGATGCTTCAGGAAAAACTTAGCTTTTCTTATGGAATAAAACTGCATTTAATCCTCACTTCTCCAAGCTCAGTTTAACAATGTTGTATCTTTCTCTGAAAGTGGCTTTACACAGACAGAATGGAAGAGAATAACTAGTTGTGTCTAAAATAATGAATCTGCTATTATCAGTAAGTAAGAGAAGATAGTACAGACTGAAATTTTCTCTCAGGTAAATGGACTAGTATTTTTGCAACGTGGTAGAGAAACTACAGTAAACTGGTTTACCCTGTAGACGATTCTCTTTCTGTTAATGATTTCAGTGTATCTTGAAATATTTGCCAGTGAACAATGAACAGAACATGCATGAAAACAATAAAAAAATAATTTTAAAAAATCAAAGACATAAATATTGATAAGCTTCCCTCCACTAGCAAAATTAGTACCTTACTTTGAAATTCTTCCACGGCCCACATTCAGGAAATCATCTCTCTTTTGGTAGTAGGAGCCAAACATCAGTTTATTGTTAAGCACCCTCTTAAGTGCTTTCTTGGGTTATGTTCAAAAATTAAATATGTTCAAGCCCCTCATGTGTAGATAAGAGTCATAAATAAAATTAGCAGACAAATTTAGATTCCAGTCACCTTCTCTTTAATTAGTGTGTACTCAGATCAGAACTTCTATATGGGACCATCTGGGCAGGAACATTTTTAATATAGTCATTTCTTTTCCTGTTTCATTGCTTGATCTCTTAAGTTACAGGTCTGTGTTTTTAAATAGAATCAAATCAAAGATGGCAAGCTTCATCTTTTACTTACTCAAGGAAGAGAAGTAATCATTGAGGAAGTGCTGAATGAAGAACATTTACTATATTGAGTATTACTTGGTCACAACATTTTGTTCACCAAAAAGTAACAGAGAAGTATTATTCCTGCTAAAAAAAAAATAAATAAATAAAAATAAAAAATAAAAAAAAAATAATCAAAACAACTGTATTTGTTATATTATTTTATTAGGGTATATGCCTTCAGTGCAATATAAATTTAACAGAAGTATGTTATTGTCTACATTAAAGGCAGATATTTTTAGTACTGTGAGGCCTTTTAAATCAGTGCTTCAGTCATTAGAAAGATGGGCTGAAAAACTGAACTTAACCAGAACATCTGTTTTAAAATACATATGATGTAAATTATGATCATCTCAGGATCACAGAGAAAAAAAAAAAAAAAAAAGTGAATAGAATCCAGTATATCTACTAAGATTTTAGCTTAAAAAGTCTTGAACTGATAACAGAATTACAGATGTGGTGTTATTTATGTTAAGAGGTTGAACAAAGATGCAGGTAACATGCCCTAAAGTCAACAAACACGGTAAAAACAAAGGGTTGGGTGTTTGGAGGAGAGGGGATGGTTATTAATGGCTCACATCCTCAACAGAAATAAAAAATAGAAAGATGAACTTTAGAACTGATTTTGCAAAATGAACAAATATGACCCTTCACCCTCCCACAAAAACCCCCTTGCCAATTGCTGGATGGTGAACTGATCTCACAAAGTTTTAGAGTTGAATGAGGAAGTGTCACAGCAGTATGGATTGACATCTGCCTCTGTCAGCTCTTTAGAGTTCACACAAAGGAGGATGAACACATACTACCACATAGAGAAACCTACCATTTGACAGAAAAGATCATTTTCTGACCTGACCAGCAGAGCTGGGACTTAAGTGAAGGCTCCCCAGAGTGGATGGTCTAAAGCATTGATTCATTAGTCTGTTTAATCTTTGTGGCTGCTAAGAAAGAGATCCTCCTTGATTTACAGTCTGTCAGACTGTCATCTCAAGAGGTCCCTGATCACTGTCCCTCTACCAAACTCAAAAAAAAAAAAAAAAAAAAAAAAAAGTACTTATTATCAATGTTGCACAGAATTTGCATAAGGTTCAAGTGGAGGCTGCAAATAAAAAATCATGAAGGGCTAAATTCAGTATAGGGACAAGTGGTTGTCAGGCAGCTACTTAAAAGTCCCTGCTTTGGGAATGCATTTGCTATTTTCCATGAATGTTGGTAGCCTTGAGGAGCCAAGGGAATGGAAAGGCCCAGCTATTGTACATACTTATTCCTTACCCTTGTAGCACCCATACAGTGCTATGTTTTGTATCCTAATATAAATTGCTGATACAGGCCAGATAAATGAAGTATGGTCACCTGTTTCCACTGAAGATGAAGGCAGCCTAGGACTACTAACCAAGATGTAGACAGCTACACTGCAGACACACAAAGTTGAAGATGATTAATCTCATTCCACGTGTATGCCAGTATTTGGCCATGAATAAATCCTGACTAGACTGTGGAGGTTTGGTGTGTACAAATATGATAACGTGGAGGAAAAAAAAAAAAAAAAAAAAAAAAAAAGTAAGGAACGAAGGAACGAGGCTATATTCACTACAGACAAGGATGAGTTATGGCTGGGGAGAGATGGGGATAGCTGCTTTCTGTGGGCTGGGAAACCAGGATCCAAGGAGATCCCAAGATCAGGCCAGGCTGTCAGACCAATAGCTAGGGCCAGGACCCAGCCCAATGAGGGGAACCAGGGTTAGACATGGCCCAGAATGGCCAAGCAGAGCCACAGACAAGGCCATGCTGGAACATTGTCCCGTGGGTGTATCCAGGTCACTGGGGACCACGAACAGACAGGGCAAGGCTGTGGGGGGCTGGAAAACAGCCCTGATATGGTCTCCCTGGGGCAGGGGTGACATGGAGTCCTGGGCCTTGGGTGGGGTGAGGTAGAGGAAGCCCTGGTGAAGGTAGGAAAGAGTATGAAGGGCTGGTAGAGTCTACCAGACCCTGACAAGCTGCAGCAATACCACTATGCTTACTTTAGGTAAGCCTAATGTGAGGGTGAAAGAGAGCAGGTGGAAGAATTAAAAAGCCCTAATGTGTAGAAAGATATCCACAGCAGAAGAACAGATTGAAGCACTCTATGAGCCTAGAAGTCCACCCAATAGGAAAGAGCCTCTAGGTATAAAGTTTGACCAGGTAGAATACCCTTAAGGTGTTTTCTGACTGAGTCCAGGACTGTTCCTTGCTGAGATTGCTCCAGAACTGGGAGATATCTTCAAACAACAGTGTCCTTTCCCAAGGACAACTCTTCATAAATGGCTATTCTACATGCTGACAAATCACACAGGAAACGAATGATATAACTGCTCTGAATGGTTCGACTCAGTCATACATTTCTTTTCTTCTATTTGTGTCCTCTGTACAGCCAGAGAATGAGGGAACCTGGTGCTGTAACCATCCAAAAAAAAAAAAAAAAAAAAATCATATAATGGCAATTTGAATATCCAGAGTAAATTAACATTCTTCATTTCCTGTTAAACCTTGGTACTTTATTTGCATTTATCTCTGTGACTGTATTTCTGACTCTCAGGTTCTGTAGCCTATATTAACAGTCACTTTGGGTTTAACATCATTAAATGTTCATTGTCAAGTCCCCACAAATCCCACATTCCCCTTGTCTCTCAGGCTTAAAAAACTCATTTAACACTAAGGGCTAATTAATTAACTGGATTTTCCTATATTTAATGGAGACTACCCTAAACCATAGAACCAAACCCCACTGAAATTTAGTTCACTGGGGCAACCTATAATTATACCCAACCAGATTTAACCACTGTTCTAATTCATATTTATTATTACAATAGTAGTCTGCATTATTATTGTTATTTATTGCTACTACCAAGAATATAAGAAAGCTTATATTGCATAGTGCACAATGCACAGCATAATGTTATATTATGATATGTTATGGTATGTTACACTATGATATAAATGTACTCTGTCAGGGAGAGATTCAGAAGCAGTTTGTGCTATAGGCATTAGAACTCTTTCACTCTGAGTGAAACAAAATACAAAATTAAGGGGGGGGAAATAAAGGCAAATGTATTATTTAATGAACTGGTAAACTCAGGGAAAAAGATTGTGCTCAACTTTTGTATCACATTCAAAAAAGCTTTCACACACCTCCAGATGGTTGATTAACTTTTTTACTTTTTTTTTTTTTTTTTTTTTTAATGTCTGCAAACTGGTTTTCTTTATTTGAATTGTCCTTGTTGTCGTCTGAAAAAATTATTTTTGTTCATTGTCGTTTTTTATAGGTGTTAGCAAAATTAGCCTCTGAGTTCAAAAAGAAAATCAAAGAGTCTTATGGCTGTTACTTGATGTAGGGTGTGTTAGAAGAGAAAGATGACTGTGGTGAATTAGTAATCAGGCACGAACTCGGCACATATCACCGTATGGTTATGAACATCTGCTTCAGGTGTGTTGGTAGGTCACCACCAGCATCTGCTCCCCCTAAACTCAATGGGAGCTTTTCTACTGACATGAATAGAAACCAGTTTGGAGTTCCACACAGCTGTATCAAAAAATCTGATCAGAGAAAGCTTGTTCTTTTAGAGACTAACACTTCTGTGGTTTAATAAAGCAAGTGGAACATTACCTGCTCATGTCTTAAAATTTCACAACAAGAAAAACAAACACACAAACAAACAAACAAAATTCCCTGACCTTTACTCCATTAATTTTGGTCTTTCCTGTGTGAGACATTTCAGTATGGTTTGAAATGGCCAACTTTTCTAGATATTCCTCTATCATAAGAAGTTATGCCATGTAGAAACACAGATTACTCCATGAGATGCTGTACCTTCATACCACTTTGCAGAGGACTATGCAGAGATACTGAAGTAGATCTTTGGAGAAATATAGCTGTATGATATATGCTTGTGCACTATAGTGTTTCAAGTCTACAATTCACCTTCAGTATCCCTTCACAGCCTTGTACCTTTAAAAGGACACTCTCAGTGGTGTAGTAGTACTTCTGAAATACAAATACAAATTCAATCCCTAACACTATTAATTGAGAAGGCAACCTTGACAAGGTAGACTCAAAAACATCCAAGGCAATGGTCTGTTCACAATCAGTACATAATTTTACACTACAGTCTATAAGAAGAAGCTTTCTGGGTCTCAATATTGTGAGATTGTAGCAACTATGGTCATTGGAATAGTAGTGCCAATCATTTTCCAGTTCTGCTGTACAGTGAAGAAAATGGTAAATATTGCATGCATTTCTGCAGGTTACTTTGTGAGAGCAAATCAGTTTCACTCAAGGTGAGGAAAAAAATCTTTTATAGCACCATTACATATTTGAGTCCTTTACAAAAAGCTGAGGTCGGAGCATTCAGATCGCACTGACTGGTAGGCAGATCCATCAAGTTAGCAAAGTATATCTGATAAAAAAAATTAGCAGTGGGTTTTAGAACAGGTAATAAGCAAGCAAATAACCAAATACAGACTTTAATTCCAATATGGGGTAACTAAAACTATGGAAATGTTAATGAACTGTATTCTGCAGAGGTAAAGTCAGCAGGGAGGAAAACACCAGTACCTGGCTGTGATTTAATTGTGTCTTTACAAGTGTTTATCTGCTCTATGTCTAATGAATGCAGATTGGGAGTCCAGGACTCAATTAAAAATACTATAAACAAAATAGAAGACTACAAAAGGAAGGAGACAGCATGATAATCTCACACCCTATGGTGTTGTGATTGGGAAAACCTCATACCATATATAAGATGACTCCAGGTCTAAAGAGGTAATAGTGAATGTTCAAAGTGAACATCAAAGTGATCCAGAAGCAGAGCTGAGATAGTCTGTGACACAAGAAGCTGTAGTTGAGGAGGAACTAAGAGGACAAGAACCTTCATTTATCCCATATCTTAAAGGACAAAATCTCTTCCATTCAACAGAAATTTTGCTTTGCTAAGCAAAATATATAGTTAGTGTTGAACGTATTCATTTCAAAAATAAAATATGCTCTAAAAGCTGTAAGGATACCTTCAGGACTGGGGTTTATATTAATTGTCTCTACCCTGTGTTTATTTGGCAGAAAGCTGTTGTAGTCCATGTTAAGTCATTAGCAGACTGAGAGGAATGAGTAATGTAAAATAAACATGGGAGGTAAGAGGAGGGAAGGGGAGATGAGAGGATGTGTATTATCTGAGTATTAACACACTACTGAATATGCAGACCAAAGGACACCATCTTTCAACAGGCAATCCCTAAACTCTCTCTATACCTGAAAAAATATACACACAGACAGACAGCAAGCCAGTTGAATATACAGAAACACAAGGTGAGTAATAATGACTAGTGGCAGAAACTGGAACCTATGAAATACACACACACACTTTGAATTCCCCAGTTAGAATAGATACTGTCACATCAGGGCTTGCAAATTCTGGTGACAAAGCAATTTTGCTGATTCTTTTAGAGCCCTACAATCACCACAAATGCAATGTTTCAGGCATTGTATTAGTTAAGTAGGACAGAGCTACCAACCACCTGCAACTCAATACCCTTGGTAACGAGTTATTGTCACTTTTAATTCTTATTGTTAATAATATCATTGCTTTTATCTCACAAGAATCACTTGTTATCTGTTAATACAGGCATTATAATTAGGATATTCAGTTGTTACTTTTGTTTAGAATTAGCTGCAGAATTGACTTCTTTTCTGAATTACCTCAAGGACTCCAGTTTCTTATCATAAGAATCTTAAGATCAAGGAACTGATGTTTGGATATTGGCCAACTTATATGAGACAAATCCTATTCACATGTGTGTAGTGGCTGTCATTGTAGGTTAGATTGGAGAAGCTAAAGGGACAAAGCAATGAGTGTTTTAGGTGTAGCCAAAGACCAGGGTCTGTCATTTGGAGAGCTGCAGCTGATTCACATCCACTTTAGATCAGGCACTGAGGGAGACTAATACTTAGAGAGATCAATCGGCTACATCTATTTTGTAATAGTTACCCCAAACCAGAAAACTACCTTCCCCCCCACACACACATTATTATTTTTTTTTTTTTAATTTTAACTTTATGGATCTTTCAATCTTGTATAGATTTTGTTCTTTATAATGTCTTTATAAAAGTTGCAATGTATTTTTCTAAAGTGGAAATCATTGTATTTTGGAGATGAGGAGATGACCTTCCATTTCAAGAAATCTCTTAAGCTCATAACATGGTTTTTCTCTGATTTCACAGCTAATACACAGAAAATGACATACCTGGTTTGTGTTCATTTTCTGTTTTTACAACAGGATTCCTAGCAACCAAACAGATATCCAGGGTCAGAATTTCAAAAGGACTTCTAATTTTGAGTTCTTCAGTTTAGGAGAGCCCTGATGATAAAAATGCTTGTATTTCTCCTCCTCCTGTAGGCACTTCACTGAAAAGGTCATCAAGGGAAGACAGGCATTTTTTTTATTTTTATTTTTATCCCAGTTAAGTCCTTTATCACCCTAATGAAATTAGGACTTATATTTGGAAGTGTTCTTCCCATTGATCATAGTGAAAGTTGGAGATCTTCCTTAGCCTGAAGTCCTCACTTTGTCTAAGTGAAGGACTTAGCCTGAGTCCTTCACCTTGTGCTCAGCTTGTCTATGGGAGATGCGCACTCCTCCAGATAAATTTTAAGAAAAAGGAATGACATCTGTAAAAGTCTTTGAGTCAATGTCATTTGTTTTCTTTGGAAAAGCCTACTGCATAAAATTCATTCTGAACATGTAGAAAACATGGTATGGTAGAAAAATCAACTTTCTTAATGGTAAAAATTTAGATGTTTTTGTACATATGCAAAAGCAGGACATGAGACATCTATGAAGACTGAAGTCTTTGTAGGGTTCACAGCCCTCTAGCTGAACAGGAAGCTCAGGGATACAGCTTTACAAATAAGGACTGTATGCATCTTCAGACATTTATGTCTTTGTATAGGTCTTGGTCTACTTTTATGATTGCAGCTCTAAAATACACTTATCTTCCTCAGAAAAATTCTTAAAAACAGTTGGAACTATGCTAAGGTGAAATTTTTGGCCTAAGTCTGAAGTCAGACTTATGGCCACATTTTCTTCTCATTCATATTATTTGCCTACAAGACTGTCTTGTCCTGTTGCTGGTGTTCTCAAAGGACAAGAATCTCCATTTCTCAAGACACTTCTATTCTCTCAGGAGAACACTTCTCTCTCACCCAGACTTGTCTCAGTAGCCTCTGTTATGGGATCTGCTCTTGTTGTGATCTTATACATACCATTAACACCGAGTGGACAATATGACCTTTGTGAAGAAAGGCCACGCTGTTATCATCTACAGGGCAGATGAGAGCTGTAAGCAAACTGAGTTCAGAGAGTTTTCAGGCTGTCAACAAGGACAATATGGATGCTAGGTACTTGTGCTGAGGTAGCCAGTAAGATTAATAATAATTGTTTCATTATTGTGTTGGGTTTAAAACTATTCTCTCATTTTCTTAATTAATGTTTGGGTTGCACATGTGGAAAACTCTATAAAAATAAGCTATCCATTATTATTTATTTTAGCCTAGATTTGTTACAATGAATGCAGAATCTGTTCAGAGATGCTACATAGTGATACTGATACATTATCCACAAACCCTTATATTGCTGCATTTTACAACCTGCAATTGCATAGAATCACTTATTGCCAAGTGGTCATTTTCTCACATTTATTATGACAACAGGATAAATGCCAGCGTTTGTCAACATCTTGTAAATGATGAGTCTTAATGAGGCAATCTACTGTTTCACCCCTCTGAGGAATCTCTTAATAGGATGAGCAAAATATCAGGTTAAAGGAAGTGGGAGGTAATCCCAGGGGACAAACCTTTTCTTGTACAATATATTCCTCAAGGTTTTGCTTGGAGTGGGTTCTAGGATGCAGGCCAATTTGGCGTACCCCCGTACAACATTTTAATTGTATTTTTTTCAAATCCAGCAGAAATGCAGTCCGGATGTTGAATCTGTCAGTAAGCAGTGCCCTGTGAGAAAATAACAGTCTAAGCTTTGAGAACTTTCACCTAATACTTTAACTTAAAGTTATTCCTCCTAAACTGAAGAATATTCCTAATGTGTCTGCTCTTGAGCTGCACTGTATTTTTTTACTCTGTATTTTGTAAAATATATTTCATCTTTTTGTGCTTGCTAATCTATTTCATTACTTTTTTTTCTGAAAAAAAAAAAAAAAAATCAAAGCACATTTCAGTCCAACTTTGGACTGAAAAAGTCCAACATTCTTGTACTGAGCTCTGTTGCTAGATCCTTTTAATGATAAAGCAAAGGGGAAGAGAATTCTTGCATTGCTTTTAAATGTTTTGCTTGCTTTTAGTATATGTGTATACTAGCCTTCATGTCAGAATGCCAAACCTTAAAAAAAACTTGAGTGCATGAGAGAGCCCTACAAATGGAATTCTTAATTAGAACAAGACCGTTTTCTCAAAAACAAGTACTATCACTTCACCTCTGTATAAATGATACTATGAGATATAAATGATAATCAAGAGATATTGTGTTTTGATAACAAGAAACATATATGATTTAGGATTCTACCAGTTGTATAGTAGAATTGCAGTTCATTAGAATTTTGTCTTTCTTTTTTGCAGCTTTTTGTTGTTGTTTTTGAATGTCAAATTCAAAACTCAGTGAAGCTGACAGAAAGAATGTAACAGACTATGAATTTGGGTAACTAAAAACTAAGCACACATTGTACTATAGTGATTTAAAAAATATCACTGGAAATCAAGTCAATATGTTCTAGTAGAATGTATTAATTTCACTGAGATGTTGCATGCAAATTTATGAAAGCATTTGATTTCATTAAAGTGATGTAACTTCATTTCAATGCTTAACACATAAAAATAACAATAAAGTTTTCCTTTTTTTTTAAAAAAAAAAAAAAAAAAAGAAAAAGAAAAGAAAAGGGGAGGGTGGAGGGCATTTCATTTCTTGAAAAACATAAATTTCAATTCTTTTTTCATACTTTGGGTATGAAAAAAAAAAAAAAAAAAAAGAAAAGAAGAAAGAAAATAAAGGAATTTCAGAAATTTCAGTAGTTTACACACATAATGTGACAGCCATGTTAATTCCCCAAGATATTTTAGTTTAGCTCTCCCTTCTGTGCCTCTTTCCCAGAACATCTTTCTTCCTCATCCTGCCCTCAGCCCCTCTTGGGATCAGACTCTCAGTGTCTGAGGGAAGGCAATGTAATGATATGTTCTGATTTGCACTTTTGCTGTTCATCTGTATACTGGAGACATGGTTTAATTGGATTGGATTGGCCATGGCTGTGCCTTATCCTGCCAACAGAACTGATGTTGTAGTCTTTTCCTACTAATTGTTTGTATAACAACTGTAAAATATAATGTTAATCAGAACAACTGCAACTGGCTATGTTTTGTATCTGTTTTGTTTTAATCGGTGTTTAAGTGTTAACTTACAGTCCATGAGAGGCAGGGAGACCTGTATTACGCATTGCTAACAAGCACCTAGAGCAGCATACTATTTTGAACCTTATTAACCACTGAATTTTAAGCAGACTAAATTGCCAGCGTTTATGTTTGTAGGATACTTCATTGAGATTGTTTGTATAAATATAAGCAAGAGTGAAAGACAGAGAATGCATTGTGCAAGGACAGTGAAGGATAGAGAGGGGTCAGTCCAGCCATGAACCTAAGTGGAATAGGATTTTCTAATTTAGACAAATCTTATGAGGAGACCCAGACTTTGGAACTCTCCTTGTCACAGAACAAATTTGTTGACCTGCAAAAATTATCCACAGAAATTGCACTTAGAAAGGACAAAGAAGCCTGTTTGTTTTGTTGTTGTTGTTGTTGTTGTTTTTTCTTTTTTCTTTTTTTTTTTTTTTTCAGAGGAATGGTGAGGAATAGAAACAGTGCTACAGCTGATGTTTTAGTTTTTGCTACAAAAAGCATTCATGAAGTAGCTTGGGGTCTAACGTGGCTTTCACAGAAAATAACATAAATCATTGGTTCCATCCTGAACTCTGTACATCGTGCAATGGTGATTATAGAAGGAAAGGTCTGTTTCTTGAGACAGAAATCTAAATTTCAGATGACAGGAAAGAGTTCTGATATGGATGAAAGCATGACACTGCAGGATGTACTATCCAAAGTCAGCCTATGTCCTTTGTTCCTTTTGTAGCTTTCTCTCACCTAAAGAGAAGTGGGAAGATTTCAGGAGTAAAAAAAAGGAAAAGAAAGGAAAAGAGTAGAGGATGTGGCCTTCTGTCTGTCTTCTTTGATGTGTTCTGAAAGGAAGACAAAAGACAAAATATTTTCAGAAGGGGACCATAATTAACTACCAGTCACAGACCACCCAGCCTTCCAGGAACCCACAATTTCTTTTGCTTAGGTATCTCTCAACCTTCTTCAATTTCATAATTGCAACGTACATTCAACAATAGAATAAACATTTATTGTAATAAAAACTTTTTGGGGAAAGAATAATAGTAACTGGGATTTCAGTTCATTGTATTATAGCTACTATTTAAATAAAAGAATATAAAAATAGTCATTTTAGCATGATATCAGATGATTTTTTTTTTTTTATTTAAACTAAGGCAAAATGAAGAATGACAAGACAGCCCTCAGATTACGGTAGACTAAAGCCTCTTATTTATTTATTTATTTATTTTTATTCCTGTATCAATTATTTATTTGCTAATCATAGAATTCTTTAAGTAGGAAAAGACCTCTAAGATCATGAAGTCCAACTGCTAACTTTCCCGCCAATTCTATTTCTGATGATGCATTACTACAGGTTACAAATGAAACAATTCTTAAACATGCTTTAAAGGAAACTCTTAATTTTAGATAATGAATATTTTCCTGAACTATACCAGTATGTAAATTATTGACTGACTAGGGTGCAATTACTTGCAAATAACACTGAATTAAGCTGAATTCCAGTTAGCTGTACAACCACATGAAAGCTACATTTCTGATCAATTCATGGCATTTTGAATCTCTTATTCAGATAACTTAGACAAAGGACATATGGGAAGAATCACCTGCCACATACACATTTTAGGTGAGGCTACTCTGCCTCTGCAAATCATTCGACCGCCTCTTCATCATCTTACAGCAGATGAGGCTCTCACAGTTTTCCTTCCTGAATTTGCCCCTTCATTAGAACATGTGGATATTTCTGAAGGAAGCCAAACATTTTAAGGGCATGAAGAGTTAATAAAAAATAAATAATAAGTAAATAAACAATAAAAAAGCCCTGTAAATGCATTTTCTTTTACTACATTGTAGTCATCAAGTTGTTTTCATGAGCTGAACTACTTGAACAAATGATGGTGACAAATGTCTCTCTCACTTAGATGTGTATGTGTACGCACATATGGCAATACAATTGTAGTTGAGTGAAAGGTTTCTTGTTGAATGACTGCTTTTGCAGCTTTGAATATAAGCTGACATCAGTTAAACACTACTATAGCATCCGTCTTCACACTTCCTGCCCCACGTTCATGCTCCAGTTCCTCACCTGTAACTGTCATGAGCTCCAGCAGAGCCTAGAAGTAAGCCCTCAGTGCAGTAGCAGCATTAAGTCACTTCTCAATAGTCCTTCACACATAACAACACTCTCATCTGTTAAAACAGATGTCTTCTTATGGTCTCTTCTTCTGAATGGCAAGTGTGTGCTTTCTGCAGGTGAGATGCTGTTCATTTCTACACTCTTGATCATAAGATTAGTCTCTCAGTGACAGTGATAAGGAAGTACTATTGAATGTGTTGGCTATAGCAGTTCTTTCTTCACTTTTTTACAAATGGGGAAGGAAAGGCAGAGAGGCACTTAGGTCTGTGGTCTCCCATAGATCCACTTCCCAGTAGGGCTGAAGCAGTCAGCACAACTTGCTTCTAACCAATCATTTGATCATTCTCTGTCACCTGCTAGAGAGTCTCAAGTGACAACAAAAGGTGATAGTGTTGAATGATTCCACTTTCATCTATTCTACACAATTAAGGGGTTTGGTCGAATAATTTCCACTATATAAAAATAAGGATAAATGATGACAGAGAAGATGCAGTTGTCGCTGCATAAAGAGATTTGTTTATTTTTTCTCCTCTTCATATAATTAGAAGTCTTTCTAGACAGGTGAGTTTGTATGTACTTATCTTCAATTAAGATCATGAAGCTTGCAGGGAAATTGTAAAGCTCTGTAAGCTCACTGAGCTCTTAAGACTGGACAGCACTACCCTATGAGCACAGCATTCAAAATCAGCAGAGAACCCCTAAATGTATCTCCCTTTAAATAGTCAAACCTTGCTAATCCAAGCTTAGTTTAACCGAATGCCTGGGTGTCTGAAATACTTAAGTGGCAACCTGTCTCCAAGTCTCAATACACCTTTGATTTGTTAATCAGTTTGTAAGGATGGGGGTATCCTGTATGAAATGAAGTTTGCAAACAGCTTTGGATTAATCAGCCTTACATATTACAAAACAATGTAGATTCCTGGCACTGTATTCATCATCAGGAAGGGCTGGCACCCTCTCTCCCAGGCTGATTTATAGAATTGTACATTTGACATAGCAGTGTAATGTTCAGAAAGCAAAATTTTCTAATAAGGATGTGCAATGAATGGAAATAAACTGAAAGTACATGAAATTATGCACCTAACTTTGAAGTACATTATGTTCTAGAAGCTTTATAAATAAATAAGTCATTATTAGAATACATTTGCTTTCTGGACAAGTATTAACAAACCTGGTTCATACATAGCGTATTTGTCACTTCTAAAAGATTCATTTGTGCTTATTCAACCTCTTACCCATGTGTTTATTCTATTCCCGTTCCAAGGAAATATTACCCATTAAATCCACCAGATTCTGATATGAGGCTACCTATCATTTTGGTTCCATTCAAAGGATTTTGTATATTTGATATCTCTACGCCACTAATATTGGGGCATCTGTCCATTTCCAAAAATGAGCTATCACACATCTGGCTGCTGGTAGTAATTGCTTTATCAATGGCTCCTTCTCTGAGTCAATAACCTCATTTGGACTGTAGCAGGATAGGTTTGGTGTGCAGCCTAACTTAAGTTATCTAATTCTGTAGCTCTGTGTTTCTGTCATATACATGAGACTATCAGATGGCCCTAGTACTATGTCATTTGAGATTTTACCAGAAAAAAATACATTTCTGAAGACTTATTGTCACACTTCTTCTCCAGAACAGGAAAATATTTTTTCTGTATGTTTATTATTTAATATAAATCAAGGACTGGATTTAGCAATAGATTGTCTGTTCAGTTTGCGTGAGGTTTTCTTTTTCCTTTTTGTACGCTCTACTTTTATATTTGCATCCATATATAGATATATATCACCCCTTCTTGGTGATATATTGGCTGTCATGTGGTTTAAATGTGGTTATATTGTGAAAAGGCCTTGTCATATTGTCAGAATATTAACTAAACAGATAAATTGTTAATTAAAGTGTGTTTTTTGTTGTTGTTGGTGGTGTTGGTTTTGATTGTTTTTGATTATTGTGTTTTCCCCAAACACAACATTTTGTGTGCGTGTTTGTGTCCTACCACATTTTTGAGGCTTAACTCCATATAGAAAGTTATTTTATTGGGTCCAATGTCCTGGGTACTGTAGCTTCATTTTCTTTAGTTAAATGACACTATATAATTTAGATTGATGGAGCACTAGCCAGAAATTTTATCAGGTGAATGGTTGGGGTTATCCTCATGATTGTACTTGATTTCTCAGGAGTGTTAATAACATAGGGATTTGTACCTAACAACACTGCTGTCAAATGCAGCAAGACCATATGTGAAACTGCTTGTTGAATCAAAAGATGCAACCATGGGAAATAAACCCTCATCTGAGTGTAAATTAGGGCTTCCTGCTCCAGTTTATCTGGACATAAAATGCAAGGGGTTTAACTCCAATAAGCACTGTTTCTTCCAGGTCAAATTCATTACGTTACAAGTATGTTTTTTGCTAACATTTAATAGCTGAAAATGCTAAATTTAGCTAGCTCAGAATCCTGAGGGTGTTACTATTCTACAAAAAGTAGCATGGTGCAAAGATTCTCAGGGCATCACTAACTTAGGCTGGTAAATTCAGCCAATGTAGAATATCTCTATATAGTTCAACACTCAAATTTAGCTCTGCACAGACTAGAACCTCTGTCCGTCTTTTTGGGTTGGGCATACCATATACAAACACAGATGTATAGCTATGAAACTAAGCTGTCTCAGAGGGGATCAGATTTAGTGTTTAAGTGTTGGTTTGTTTAAGGCCAGCAGTGGTATCTGTGAATCATTGTGAATCAGCATCTATCATTCCTTCCTGCTCTGGCTGCTGGCATTCAGGAAATTACTCTAACTTACTTAAGTCTTTGTCCCTCATTATGTTCATATTTGAGTCTGAGAAAGAATATTAGGGAAATTAACATTTGTCTGTTCTGATAGTATTGCTGTGACAAAAGTAGTAAAGATGTGAAACGAATGGCTGTTGAGATAAGACTGATCTTGTCTTCCTTGAAAACTTAATCCTCTCTCATCCATTTTATTCCTCTTCTTTCCATGATCCACATTTGCAGTCATTCAGCTGCACAGCAAGGCAGATATCTCAGGTGGAATGTAGTCTCCAATGTTACACATACACAGGCAGTTTTTCTTCAAGGAGATAACATGGCAAATCAAGGCAACAGAGAGTAAGTGGTCCTCTGCTTCTCTCTGTATTTCCTTTGCATAAGAATCTAGTCTTTTGGGACTGTTTTGTTGTCTACTTTGTCTGGAAGTAAGCTATTGGCATGATTCTGCTCACTCTCCTGTTTGCAGTATACACAAGGTGCCTGCATACCATTTAGATAATAGATGGCGTAGATGGCGTTACCCCTCTATGATATTGGTGCATGGGAACAAAATCCATTAGCACACTTGCAGACTGGTGAAACTCTTACACTGCAAATACTCTGCATCTCTCTTTCTGCATTGCAAAAAAAAAACCCTCAAAGATCTGATCTTCAGGGCTTATCCTGTGACATCGTAGATATTAACAGCTTGATGTCACCCCCTGCCTCTCTGGTGTTAGCACCTTGATCTCACACCCTATATATCTGTCACTATTCTGTACTGATGTCAAGCAATATAGATAATCTATCTTATCTGTCTCAGCTAGACAGGAATTCATAGCATCACAAAAGACAGTATGTTGTTTTATCATCCATTTGGTAGGGTGGTTTGGAACAACTTGTCCATTCACTCACTCTTGAGACATGAAAGGAAATGTGCTTGGGTTGTGGAATCCTGGAATCCTTTTCCTGGATGTGCCTACTTACCACATTTAGCACTGGTGAGCTATTATTTGTCTCAGATATCAAACTACTGTGGCTATTGCTGAAACATAGAAATGCAACTATATTTAAGGATGTGGTTGTTTCTCTATTATGCTTCTCCACAGCTAGATCAGATACCAGTGGGAAAATCAGAAGCAGGTCTGAGATCATAGAAGGCAAAAATACAACATCTTTTCAGCAGTACCGGCACCTCAACGTGAGCTAATGGACAAGAACAAAGGAGCTGTAAACTGAGTATTAACTGACAAACGGATCCCATTGCATTCTACCTTCTTGAGCTAAGAATGCAAGTTCACTTTAGAAGTAGCAAGTTCAGATGTAAATACAGCACCAAGTACAGAATTGTCTCATGAAACAAAACCATATCCATAAAGACTTTAGAGGGTTCTGTGTCAGCCATGAAGCTACTACTCTGCCCGTTGTGAGGCCCCACTTAGAGTACTGCGTCCAGGTCAGTCCCCAACACAAGAAGGAGCTGTTAGAGCAGGTCCAGAGGAGGGCTGTAAAGATGGTCAAGGGGCTGGAGCACCTCTTCTATGAGAACAGTCTGAGAGAGTTGGGGATGTTCAACCTAAAGAAGAGAAGGGTTACCTCAGTACTTAAAGGGGGCTTATAAAAAAGATGGAGAGTGATTTTTTGCTCAATCAGACAAAGGGATATGGTTTTAAACTTAAAGAAGGAAGGTTTAGATTAGATGTTAGGAGGAAATTCTTCACTCTGGTATTGGGGCACCAGAACAGGTTGCCAAGAGACTTTGTGGATGCCCCATCCCTGGAGGCATTCAAGACCAGGTTGGATGAGGCCCTGCACAACCTGATTTAGTGGGTGGCATCCTTACCCATGGCAGGGGTGTTGAAACTAGATGATCTTTGAAATTCCTTCCAACCTGAGCCATTCCATGATTCTATGAAATTATGCATCTGAGAAATTTCAAGTACTGATTGTTGCTATTTATTATCCAAAAAAGTGTTGCTGTCTGTTGCTGTTTGCAGCTAGTCAGTTGATTATCAAGTATAGGTGGAAATATCTACCACTGATGAAGTGGTTATTGAGGTTTACAGTGAAATTAATTCTTCCATATCACCCAAGGCTGTAAAAATTAAATGTACTGCTGTAGTAAAAATGAAGTTTGGCCAGATGGCTTCCCTGAGCTAAGTGAAAATCCTTGTCCTGTGACTGTGAGTGTATTACCAGGAATGGATACTATTCCATCTATTATTGTGCAATCAAGATGGAAGATTCATAGGCTCATATGCTGGATGCATAGTGTGCAATGGTAACGTATTTTGAAAATGTGTTTTCTTCTAATATATGCAAACCCAATAATCAAACCTTTTGGCCTACAACATCCATACTACTATACAGCTGAGGTTATTCTGGAATTTTCTGTTTGGTATACAGAGCTAGAGTGGGCCTTCTCTGAATTGGACTGATTTATTTCGTTTCACCTTTAGTGGAACTCATTATTTCTTAAAAAGAAAGCAGGTTCATATGATGAATTAATGCCACTGAAAATCATGCAAGCACTACTTGACAACATTTTCTCTCCTCCAGATTATAACATGGTTAATGAATCTCTCATCTCTCCAGAACTGCAGATCAGGTGTCTTCTGATAATCCATGATCCTTCAGTATCTCCCCAGGTTCCCGTTTTTCTTATCACTACTGAAGTGCTCCATCAAATTCAGAAATCTGCTGCTCTGTTGGATAGTCTTCTATACATCAGATTTCCCTTTAATTCTGGAACACATATGTATGTGTTCCCGAAGAAGAGATGAAAACAAGAAATCATAGTGCACTTGCCTTCTATTTATTTCTCTTCTATGCTGCTATATGTGATGAAGCAAATTTTCATCTCTGACAACAATTCTTTATGTAGCCAGCAGACATCTACCATGTGGGACCTTCATCATGAACTTATTCCAAGAAAAGAAGTGATGAGGTAATTTTATCTTTCAAATGTATTAAAAAAATAAATAAATAAAATAAATAATAATAATTAAAAAAAAAAAAAGTACCAGTTACAAAGGAAGAGGAGAAGAGGACAAGGAATGAAAAGGAACAACCAAGCCAACATGTAGAAGCAATAGTGAATATCTTGAAATTCCTCCAGGCCAATATTTACTTTAAAAGATTTCAAAGAATCACAGAACAGCTCAGGTTGGAAGGGACCTTAAAGATCATCTAGTTCCAACACACCAACATGGGCAGGAATGCCACCCACTGGACCAGATACCCCAAAATCCCATTTAAACTTTGCCTTCAATGCCTCCAGGGATGGGGCATCCACAGTTTCTCTGGGCAACCTCTTCCAGAGTCTCACCACCCTCTGAGTGACAAATTTCCTTGTAACATCTAACCTAAACCTCCCATCTTTTAGTTGAAAATTATTCTCCTTTGTCATTGTCTGCCCAAGCAAAGGTCATTTTCCATCTTTTTTAAAGTTCCCTTAAAATATTGAAAAGCTTCATAGCTTTTCAGGTAGCTTTCTCAGTGAAGTAGAAAGTTTCTTTATAAAGAACTCATGGCACCCATTGTTTAATTGCTATATTTACATCTCTCTCATAATCATGTCTTGTATTATTATTATTATTTTAATATCACATTGAAATGCTGGAAAGTGTTGCTTGACTTTAGTTTTTATTTAGTTAGTTTAGTCCCTCCACTTGGCCGTAGGTAGTTTAGAAGTAACTTATAAACTGAGGGAAGAGAAAGGGAACATTGTGATTGAAGATAACAATTCCACATGCAACTCCAGCTAAATCAAGCACAGGTAGCAGATATTTAAGAAACTATGTATTTAAGAAACCACTTCAATATTTTGAATATATTATATAGCCATTATAAAAAGACCAAAGATGACACCTATCTCTTTTTACCTCAAAAACTCTTCTGCACTCTCTGAGTGCATGGATAGCTTCTAAGAGCTGTAGAGTTTTATAAAACATGAAGTTGTTTCTTGCCCTTTTAAAGATATATATCAAATGTTGACCCAAAGCTGCAGGTTTGGATGGAGAACACCAATTCTGTCCAGTACTTACTCTATGTTAAAAGTGTTTGCAAACAGTTATTATATGTATGTATATATTTCACAAGAAAAACAGGCTAGCAAATTAATTTATTTTCCCTCTCCCAAAATGTTACTTTGGAACTACAAAAATTAGCATTTGGAAGCAGGAATAGCAGGAAAGAAGGATCACATGCTTCTAAGCAAACTAACCACTTGAATTTTCCATGTTGCACCCATTTCACAGCTATCGTTTGAAAACAGTCATGATCTATAGGGCTGTGAAAGGCTCAGAATAACATGAAAATGAATGCTACAGTGTGAAACAGGAGCCGGTCATTTCCTATTTCTTGTCTATCTGCCTGCTGCTGGAGGATGAGGGAGTGAGGCAAGGGGGAAGGAGCTTCACGGTAGAAGTGCCAGGCTGCTGAAGTTCTGAATAAATCCGTATCCTGGCAACTCTGCACATTTGCTTTCCTTTTCCTCTACCAAGTGTTGTGGTACAGCAGAATACAAAGTCAGCAACAACTTTAAATCCTTGTACTGAAAAAAAAAATATATATATATATACACACACACACATATAACTGAATGCAAAGCAAAGTAAACACACAAGCAAATCAGAAAATGGAGTTTTTCCTACCCAGACACATTCCATCCTTCCATGTAAAAAGATGCTGAAAATACTACTTCTCCATAATCATCTGTTTTTTAAAACCAGAGACTCAAGGAAGAGGAGAGGCTCTAGTGCTGATGCCTGCACAACAGTGCTGCTGGATTGCCTGGTGTGCTGGTAACAAATGCTAACAGCTGAGTGTTAAAACTAGTCTGCTGCATACCTCCTGCTCTGTCTGTCTCTCCCTAACTCTTTCTCATGCTGGCCACTTTTAAATTTAAGTCAGATATCTTAAACTATTACATGAATGCTTTAACATTAGCGGTCAAAACCTAATTTTAGATCAGCCTCCCATTCTCTGATCCTGTTCAGCTGTGGCTACAGATGTAGTATGTTTCACTTTATCATCTCTTTACTTCTGTCTCATAAAGAAGTGAAGCAACCAGGAAGGTGGTTTTAACTAACAGAAGGTTGTTATCATAGCTCAGATTAAGGAGCTAATATCCAGCTCAGCCGTGGCAGCCTCTGAAGATGAACTCTCTCTCTTCCAATTGTGCTATTGAGTTGAAATCTGCATATATGATGGACAGACAGACCCCATTTTTCATACACACTGGTCTCATCTTGCAGATGGACAAGGCCTCAAATGACACACAAAAAGCTTCCTACCACACTCCATTTGTCTAAATCACTTTCTGTCCCTGACGATAAAAGGAGAAAATCCATTTTAAGAATGAACCTGCTCATAACATCCACATTTTTCCAGTAAGGATTTTTCAGGCAGGAAGTAGTCCAAAGGAAAAGATTTAAAATATTCTTAAATTTCTTTTATGAGCCAGTCTATCAGCTCCTAATTTCATAGGCCTCTTGACACAATCAAAGGCAGCTTTCCCTCTTGTCTTATAGGTACTTTCTTCCAAGCTGAAGCCAGAAATAAGCCTGTAATGTGACTCAGGTGACAGACCACATAGAAAGAGTAAAAACCACTGACAGAAAATTTACAAATAACAAATAACCTGGTATGTTTTTCCAGGAATCATTTGTTGACCAATGAATAAATTTATAAAATAACATCTTAGAGACAGGGAAAAAAAGAGCAAATGGCAAAGACTATGGTGTATTTCCACCACATCTCCCCATCTTTATTAGCAGAAAAGCAAGAGGGGTGCTACCTGATGCTCCAGAAGTGAAGATAAATGCAGAATTTTCCTTGCTAAAAGGTTTTCTCAGTTGCTTGGCTATGTACTTGTTATTCCCCAAACTTTCTTTCTGCTCTGAAATCCTGTGCTACCCTCCTGTGACATTTTCTTGCATGCACTCCACTGAAATTTGGGTCTATTGTTTCACAACAAGAGAGCTGATCCTTCAGCAGTTACTTATTTATTGAGGTCACTTGAGGTCAGTGATGTGGGTCTTATGGGGTGCTTTTTTTCAGAATATGGTCAATGTGGTCTGCTGGAATTCCTTTAATTTTTCAGGGGAGAAGGTAGATGGTGGAGGAGTTCCATTTTATTTTTACTTACATATCAAGCACATAGGTCTATACCTGCATTGTTATGTATAATTGGCTATTTTCAGTGATTGGCACCACAGTGTGCCAATTTTGGTTCAATATTAATAGTCTCATACAGTTTTTCATGAGCAAGATCTTAGTTCTTTATTTCTCACTGAGGGTTTTTTGTATTATGCAGCAAGGAAGGGCTACTCTGCCTTACCTCTCACATTTCCTTCTTGCCTGGGTGACAGGGGATTTGTTGACATTTGCTGCATGCCCTGTTGCTATTATAAATCGGAAGCTACATTTCAAGCTTCAGCACACTCAGAGTTAAGCTGCACTGCAAAGAGGACAATGGAAAATATAAAGGGAAGAAATTTAAAGATGTAGAAGTGGAATTATTGGGAGGAGTTTTTTCTTTTATTTTAAAACATTTAAGATGGGAGTAAGAAAAAATCCTTTAAAAGTGTTTTTGTGTGTGTGCATTGGTTTATTTTTCTTTTTCTTTTGGCTTTGTTTTCAAATCTGGATACTTAAAGTTAAGGTTTTAAATCTGTTTTTAGTCGTCGGAGTTTGCCTTCACTAAAGCCACTCTGCAATTTTCTTCTCAAACAATCTTAAGTACAAAAAGTATAGATTCTGGGATATTAAATATTTTCCAGAATTTTGAAATATTCTTTCTAAATAGTATTTAATGTCAGCACTTTAATGAACTGAGAAAATTGTGCTTGCAAAGATGTTGTTAAAAAAAAAAAAAAGTAAGAAGAGTTTCTTTCTTTCATTTTAAAAACTTTTTGTTTCTGTTTGTGTAATAAATGGGTACTGTGAAGTGACTATTAAAAAAAAAAAAAAAAAAAAAAAAAGAGCAAAGTAAATTTTGCAAGTCAGAATAAATTAAATATTTCACTTGACCAGGAATCAAAGAATATTTCTTTTTGTATTGCATTCTATAGGAAATTTTGAGAAAAACTTTATTCTCCTCTGTTCTATTCTGAGAGGGAAGGAATGTTTCGCATGAGGAAATTACCCCAAAATGAAAAATTGGGTTCTCCCACAACTCTGATGGCCAGATTTTCTGGTCATTTGCTAGCTCCAAGAGACTTTGGAATCTGTGTGAGTGCAAATCAATTTATTTATCTTGACTACTTATGTATGAGGTCTACATAGTGAAAAGAAGTGCAATGTAGGGAGTCAATTATATAAAAGTGGCCAAAATTCACTACCAAGGTATTTAAAATATGAGAACAAACAGAACACAAAAAATAATAGGAAGAATATGATTTGAAAATATTTTTCATGACCCATTGTAACTTATTTCACCATGTTTCTTCTTTTTCTCCAGGATAATTTAGTGCATAATCCAAACCTGCAGATATTCAAATTCTTTTCCTTTATTACTAGCTATTAAGTTATATTTAAGTCTGGTAGCTTTTAAAGGGGTGGGTGGGATAAAATCAAGCTTCTAATTTTGCATCCTGCTCTAATCTCTGATTTGTGAGTGCTACAGGCTGGGCTTTTACATAGTAATAACCGGGCAGCAGATAGATTTGATACACACCTTCACATATAGACCTCGACAGTGGCCTGTATATTGTGCAGTGGGAGCTGACCAGAACAGTCCCTTTTGGACTTCGTATCAACGAATCTCCCTGTGAGGGAAGCTCTTATATTTTGTAGCTGTGTTGGGTTAGGTTTTCTGTGTTTTTTTTTTTTTTTTTTTTTTTTTTTAAGTTGTGTTTGTTTGTTTGTTTGTTTCTTTTTTAGAGGGTGGAGTTGTTTTTTATTCTCCGTGATTGCCTCTGCCCTTTTCTTTAAGACCATTTTCAGACTTCGCCAAACGTTTGATTTTTGTAATTATTGTTAGGATTCCCCCTCCCTCCCGCCCTCTCCCCAGCCTCGCTCTACACGAAAACTAAAATTGTGATTTAGATATTTAGTCCCAGCGGCCCTGCCTGTGCTCGGCAAATGGTTCCATGTCACTCGCTGCATCACAATATCGGAGCGGCGGCGCTCGGTGGCAGCTAATCCTCTGAGCCCGTTAATAAGCTTAGGAGCACGTTCATTGAAGACTGACGCGTTAGTCACAAACAGGGAGAAAATATCTACTGGGGGAAGCTGAATTGGTTTTAATCATCTGCTAATCACCAGTAATGAGACCTACTCTGGGGAAGAAAAGAAAAACAGATAGTCAGAGGGAGGTTTTGTTCTTCACAGCGGAGTAACAGGGAATGAGAGGGCAGCTGTTATTAGGAGAGAAAAGATGGAAAGAAAGGAGGGATTTGGCCAGACCAGATGAAACTTCTTCTGTGGCGCACAGTTTTGTTAGCTGAGTGTTTCTTTCATTCAGCCTCCAAAACTTCAGATCTGTCAGCCCCTCTGAAAGCCCCGGCCCACCTCTCCAAGCCGCCAGGGAGAAAAGGCGCCGCCACCCCGCCCCGGGCCCCCCCGACCCCGGCTCCCCCCGACCCCGGCTCCCCCCGGCCGCCTCCGGCCGCAGCTCCTCTCCCTCTGGCTGCCACCAACCGGGGCCGGCGCCCAGGGGCGGTGGGGGACTGCTGAGCGGCCCCCAAAGGGCTGCGGAGGCCGAACGGGGGGGTCTGCCTAGCAGGGGATGCTGCTCCGTGTCTCCCGCCCGGCTGGAAGTCTGCGTCGGAGGTGCTTCCCTGCTCGCTCGGCCGTCCGCCTCAGAAAGTTTGGCTTCAAGAGGAGCAGTGAAAACAGACGGGGAGGTGGGCGCATCTGCAGTGGTTGTAGAGCAGGGAAGGGACCCGGGCTGGCCGGACAGTCAGATCTTCCCGCTAGGAAAGCCCGAGCAGAGCTCTTGCTTCACGTCCTGTAGGCAAAAGTCGAGCAATAATCATAGAAAAGTTTAGATTGGAAAAAACCCTTAAGATCATCAAGTCCAAGCATCAATAAGTAAAGCTACAGTTCTTAAGAAAAGACATAACGGGGGCATGCTCCATGCTCTGTGCAGAGCAGCATCCTTAATTCCAAAGTGTTGGAAAGAGGACCATTGCCATACGCTGTATACAGCAGGTCAGTCCAGTCCTTAGAAGTAAGCCCTGGGTACTGCCTTCAGCTAGAGCGTGTGTTCACATTTTTTTTTTTAATTGGCTTTAATTTTTGGTTTATAATTGTGCATCTGGCTCAGAAAGAGAAAGAAAGCCCTTAGCTACATTTTTAAAAATCGAAGCTTGGATGAGCTCTTTAAGTGATTATAAAGTTGACTAAATGTAAAAGCTTTGCAAAGGCAGTAATTTCAGACACACTTCTGGATGCTAAGACATGTCTATGTTTCATTTTCTGCATATTTTTAGGGAGCTTAAGTGGGGTGGGTAGCTCACTCATTGGAAAAAGGGTTTTTTTAAATGTCATGCTTCATTTGGGTGTATGGAAAAGCTAAGTATCAGATGTCCTGTCAGGAAATAAGATACACTGATATACAATGTGCAAACATTTTATTTTGAAGAACTCGTTCACAGTCTCACTTCATGAAAGTGAGTTACCCAGCTTAGTCACACAGCAAAGTCTACATCCTGATTTAGGTTTAAATTCTTGGTTTAGAGCTATGGCAGCAGGACATCTGAAAGGGAAAGTGTGCCTCTCAGTTAATTTCTGTTGTTTCAATAACTCTTGTCTCCACCATCAGGAATTGAATCACAATACATAAGGATATGGTCACATCAGGCTAGGGACATTTTTTTAACCTCTTCTTTACAGCTTGTTTTCTTGAGTCTAAGAGGAAATGACTAATTTTTTACTTAGGAACGTGACAGCATCATGTTTCTGATTTTGCAGGTTTCTTTGGAGTTCTGAAGATAGATGGTACCAATGCAAAACAAATCTTTATCATCAGGCAGTTTTAACCATCCTTGAAGAGAAGGAGCTGAGAAGCTTTACCCTTGAAAGTAGGCAATACATGTCAAAATGCCTGTTGTTATGATATGACCTAATTCTAGGATCACCAAAAGCCCATTTTGACTGTAGTGAGAAGACAGAATCAGTTACTTAAGAGAAGAAAAATAAAATCAGGAAAATGTAGATTTATTTTCCTGTGTGCTAAGAGAACTGACTCATGTACTGTCATTTACTCCCATAGAGAGATTTTTCAGCTCACCTTGAATGAAGAATAGACTTTTCGTTAAAAGTGACTACTGAATTTGGGGACCATCATTCTCATAGGCTTCACATAGATAACCTGAAAGATCTCACAGAAAATAAATAAATAAATAAATAAATCCTATTGGAAACCAAGCCTCTTCACAGGTCTTCAAGACAGAAAAAAAAAAAATAAAATAAAAAAAATCTCTTGCCTGTTTATTCACCAGCTCTAGGATTCTCAAGACATAAATAGTTATGGGTTGTTGAAATACACCCGGCAATACCCTGCAGAAAGACAACATACAGAAAACAGTGTTTCAATACATAAGATAGAAATTTGAAGAGGAAAAATTAACTTAGAAAGATGTCTCTGTGTTCAAAGTAAAACCGTCAGAGATGCCAGACACAATGATAGTGACCTCGAGTATATACTCCTTCCAAATTTGGAAGAAACTTTGCCATGATAGTGAGCATGTCATCAAAGCCTCGAGGTAATGTTTAATTGCACTCTTTTTCTTTCCTTTTTCCACAAGTATATTCAGTATTGTACTGATGTTTTCTCAGTTAGTTCATCTGTCTCCGCATTTTATCTTTCTGTCTGTCAGGCTTATTAGCATACTTTGACAGATTAAAAGGCTAAGGTCAAACAAACAAATCCCCAAAGAAATACTGCTAATTATTGTCATATGTTTTTTAAATACTTTTGCTTCTTCAAAGAATTTCATAAGGAACTAAATTCAACTTTGCAGTCTAACTGTTTCTTTTATGAGCCCCTCATCTCCTCAACATCATTTTTCCTAGCACCCTCCTCTGCTCATACCCCCATTCTCACTTTTTAGGCAAGAAATTAGCTATTTACAAAAGTGCAAGACTGTGCTTCAGACAAGTTACATTTTGTGGAAGGTATCTGCAATACATATTGACACACGGTGAGTAATGTTCTTAGCCAGCAAACATGAGTTTATATGGTTCTTCCATTTCATGATATCTGAACAAGTAAGAAGTAAAAGACACTGTTTATTGTTAGGAAAGTGGCATTGATCAACCTTGTTCCAGAAACCTGCTCAGGCACTAGGGAGTGCTACATATATCTGTGATCAAAAGAGGGATCCTTTCCATCCAGGCATTTTTCCTATGTTTGTATGGTGAGGAGGATTGATTAGCATCTGGAGGCAGAGTCATAGGCCAATGAGCTGCACATTCCTAATATCAGGTGCTGTACAAAGTTTTCCTTACCTTCAGTTTCTTAAAAGGCAAGACAGAGAAGGTAGATAGAGTGAGCATGAGTGAGCGGGGGAAAAAAGCCTTTCAGGTGCAAAGAGTGATTACACACAATAAGCTTTCTGCTTTTTGTATTCATTATTGGCAGATGTAGTTCATAAGGTAGGAGTTAGTTGGATAAAGGAAGATATTGGCTTCTTGCAAGGATGAGACAACAGGTGGCTGAAATAAATAGAGGGGGAGTGCTTTTGGAACAAGATAAGCAAAAAAACAATCCTGATTAGCTTAATGAGCAGATGTATTTATCTCATACCTCCACATTTCTATTAATTTCCAGACACTTTAATGCTTCAAGACAATATATCTGTTTTTTAAAGGATTAATTGTTTGACAGGTATGCAAAGGTAGCATTGCCAAACCTTGTTCATGGCAGGTAAATCATTACATGGCCTAAGACAGTGTTCATTAGCAGTATTGTCAATCAAATGGGAGTCCTGCCAGAGAATTGCTGATGATACGACAGGGTCAGAGACAAAGATATTCAGTCTTTATTCATCCATCAGATTTTTTTTTTTAATCAATTTACAGTATGATAATTGAGTCAAGTTTATTGTGCTACCCCTCAAACAATGTAGGATTTGGTGGTTATAAATCTCTTGGTACTGAAATGATCCACAATAGACCACAAGGAGAGATCAAGACAAAACGAAAAAGGAAAAGAAAGAATCAGGAGAGTTGGGGTAGGGTGATGAGATGAAAGCTAATAAGTGTTTTAAGAAAGAAAAGTTGCAACTTAGAGAAAGCCTGTCTTTAAGATAAAATATATATAAATTTGAAAAATGACGTCCTCAGTTAAAGAAATTCTTCACTAAAGGTGAAGAGCTAAATTGCCATTCGTGTACCTGTATCATCTGAAATTATTCCACTGATAAAACTAATGTGCTTCTTTCCCAGGGGAACAATATTACCTTCAAAAGGATTGTTTCTTTTTGCTGTGTTGGAGAGCTGTTTTGTAAGATGCTTTATCTTCCATACATATAACTAACTGTGCATGCCAGTGTACACACATGTCCCATGCAAGGTCTATGTGCTGGCTAGGTCTCTGTGTCACAAAAATAAAAAAAAAGTAAAATAAAATAAAATAAAATAAAATAAAATAAAATAAAATAAAATAAAATAAAATAAAATAAAATAAAAATAAAATAAAATAAAATAAAATAATAAAATAAATCTTTAAAGTGGAAAGGTAAAATGAAGAGTCTGTATCTGAGGCAGAAAGAAGAGAGCTTTCTACAGGGAGGAAAGCCCTTTTCTGTCAACATGGACATGGCTTTGATTTCCCAGCCAAATGTCCAGCACTGTACTTCCAGCCCAGGAAATGAGATTTGTAAGTCTCCCTCCCCATGTCCTACACCCATCTCACACTCATGCCAAAGAGTTAAAATAAGTGCCGTTGCCATCATGTTCAGGCTTGCTGGAAACTGTCGTCACTGGTAAACATGTGCTTGCTTATCTACTTTCCTCAGTTTGCTGTTTGGCTGATTTCAGACACATGATAAATAGACCATTCCTAAATTTTCCTATAATTGCATTTAAATATAATTTTGAGTAATTAAAATGAATGGGAGAGGAATTCATATGAAATCTGTCTCAAAATAAACCTATAAGACATCTGAGTAGTGAATTCCAGAGTGATTTCTTAAGCTCCCCTTCCTACAACAGTGGTGCGCACCAGCTCTCCCCTCAGACCCCGACTCCTTTCTGGGACTCATCAGGCTGATGCTGAACATATTTAAATCCTCCCCATAAAAGGTTTAGTCTAAGTTGCTTCTCCAGTACTTGTTTGAACATTAAATATGCAAATAATCATCATTACACTTCCAACAATTACACATGTTTGCGAGCACCATGTCAAGTACTGGCAGCAGTGCAATCATTTGTAAAGACAAATATTCCATTCCAAGAGATGTCATGCTGCTTAGAAGATTTCTTTTTGTATTAGTAGCCACACTGCTGCTTCATAAAGTGTGCAAATGAACGTGACAGTGCTGCCAATAGCTGCCAGTTCCTTCCTCTCAGCAGAGCAGATGTCAATCAACCGTCCCAAACAGACAAGGCCTCGGCGCTGCCGCAGATATTAAACATGTAGGATGCAGGAGGGAGGGCGCAAACAGCGCGGGCAGCGCGGGGGCTTGGTCTGCTCCTCTGTCTCCCTCTCCCTGCTTCTCTCCCTCAGCCCCTCTCCCTCTCTCTTTCTCTCCAAGGAGGCCCGAGGCCTGTGGAATATTTTAATTTCTGATTCCTGACTATATTATCGCATGTTTGTAACAGACGAATTGTAATTTGTAGCTTCGCAGTGGTACGAGAAGCTGCCTGCAACTGTAGGACAGATGCAGACGTGTGTGGCAGGCTCCTCTCCTCACCTCTCTTGCCTTCTTCCCCCTCACTCCTGCTCTTCATGTAGTTATGGATAATTGTCAGCATTCACTTTTATCACATCCCAAGTAGCAGCTTAGAGAAGATGCGACTTTAGTCAGGACTAATCTTGCCTCCTCCTGAAGTGGGAAAATCCCAAGTATTTCAGGGTCCTATTGATAACCCTTGTGCTTTTTTTCTGTAAAAGACGGATGACTCTGGCAAGCTTGGGAGACTGCAGATAATGGGATTGACTTGGTACTTAAATCTCAGTGAACCAAGACAGCATAAGTAATTAGTGAATTGGATCCATACTGGGGTGCTAATGATGGCTAATACTGCCCCACACCATTCTAAAAACCACCAGATACACATCCATCTCATTCAGATAAAACCAAGGGGACACTGCTTTTGCAGGCATCGTTTATTTCTTCCTTAGCACAAAATTTATCCCCCATTAAAAATAAATAAATAAAAAAAATAAAATCTAATTTTCCTGGAGTGACATTCTGAAGAACAAGTGACCATTCTGTCAGAAGAGTTCATTATGATCACAAATACCTCTGGTGTTTTTAATTAAGAAAGGCTAATTAAGAGAAACTATGCATTTATCTTCTTATCTAGTTGTCAAGGGAAAAGTC
>NC_140296.1:66619948-66652448 GCF_964211825.1 Aythya ferina
TTCAGATAAAAAATATTTTTTTCTTAATGATAGTTCTGTTCCTCTCTCAAGTCTCTGTAGCGACAGTTGCTTGTGAAGCAAGTGCTTTCTGTCTTAGAAACCCATTCTTTTAACAAATCAACCATTTCCATAGGTCTGTTCATAGTGCACAAAATTAAGTGTGTGTCTAAACCTGTGCAAGATTGGATCCCTCACTTGAACAAGAGATGTACTGTTAATTAAACGCTACTTGTTATAAAATATATTAAAGCGATTGAAGCTGCTGTAGCTGCAGTGGGCCTAGAAAGTACAATAATCCTTCACTGTAATGTAGAATCCTCATGTCAGAAACATGTACGGTACTTAGAAAGAGTATAATTAATGCACATTAACATATATACTCAGAGAGAGAATATATGAAGAAGGTGCTCTGGGACATGGCTAAAATTTGTGTGACTTCAAATTAGGGAAATTTGGAAAATCTCCAGTTCAGCAATTTAAAATGATTAAGTGGTATCATAAAGTTGGCCTAAAACTGATCAAATGTGAAGAAATATGGAAACAGGGTTTTGTTTCATTAATGAGATATTCCAGTCTTAAATATTGTTTTCCACAAATACAATAAATATTGATTCTCCTAGCTAATTAAGAATGGATGGTCACCCACAAATAATTAAACTAAATATTTAGTCTTGTATAGTGGGATGAAAAATTAGATGCTTATTTCAGAGATGGGTAGCATGCAAAGGTCATTAATGAGTCAGTCCAAGGTCAGTATTGCATTAAAACTGAGAGCTATTGATGAAGAGAAAGGAGGAGCTGTTTTGGAGAAAGAGGAACATTTTGGGTGCCTCAGTGTTGCTCTCTGAGATGATAATTGCAAGAAATTTAGACGTCAAGGTGAAAGCTGGAGGTGAAAACAAAAGTTGTGGAGACTGTTCATCCTTCTCCTGTTTATGGTCCTGCAGTGCACTGTCAGTCAGCATAGTGAATTCACCATCAGGAGATTCTGGCTGAATTTACCTTCAGCTCTGGAGGGATGCTGGACTCCTTCTGAGCAGTAAGAAACTGTGTCCACTAAGATACATGCTGTATCTGACACAGAGGTGTCACAAACATATCCACCGTACCCAGCATTCTTGACAGTTAAAAACAGTTTTGGCAGACAACTCAAGTGCTGCAAAACCCTGCAGTAGCTTTTAGGTGGAAAAATGGAGCTGTTTGAAAAACAAAAATGAGAGATAAGAAAATAAACAAATGTTTTCTTGTTACTTTAGTTGACCTTTGACTTTTTTATATTCCAGAATTATAAAAATAAATAATAATAAAAAAGTGGTCTGCATAATCGGAAAATACAGACAGAGAAATAATTGCTGAAATTGTTTCTCGGTTTTATGTGAAGCCTGAAAAGCAGAAATTTCAGGAAGAAGATAAGGTCCAGAATCCATCTGTGTTGCAGTGTCTTGCTTACCAATTGTTTCTTAGTCATTTTCTGTCCAACAGTTTAGATCCATGCCAACTACCTGTGCCCTTCATGTAACCCAAAGAGCTCAGTGTGACTGAGTACTCTTTGTTGTCTGTCACAGCAATAAAAGGGCCATAAATGTTGGTTTAATGGTATATGTAAGAAGATGAAGAATCCAGTCCTGCTACTCAAAAGACATTTTTGCTCTTCCTGACTGTAAAATTCATAATATCACAATAGAGGTATCTCTAACAAGAATCTAGAAAATTATTTTCCCAGGAAAAAAATAAAAAACTTGTGACATTGGATTAAAACTCTCATGAGTGTTTAGGATATTTAGAGCCCCCACAAATATTCCAGGAAAATAAAGACTCACAATAGAAAATTTGCTTAAGTACAGAAAACTGCAAATACTTCAAGATTTCCCATCAATTAGATGATATATTTTCATAAACTATATCTTAAAGAGAATGACATGAAACCTAAAGAGTTGACAGAAGTAACCACTAAATAGCAGTCTTTATATAATACCATCTTTGACCTAAGAGGAAGAGTAATTGTGAGTTTGCTTTATCAACCTTTCTGTTTTCCAAGCCAATCTGTATATTTACGCCAATGTATTTGCTGTACTCCTGTGTAACTGTTAAGGTTTTCAAGGAAATATTGAGAATACTGTTGGTATCACAAAACATTTCTCAAACACACATGTACAGCAAAGTAAATATGATGAAACTTGGTTTGTTTCACTGTAATACAGTTGTTGGATCTGCAAAACTGCCGAAGGAAAACATGGTTCAGGAACCATGAAAACCACTACAGCTATACTGTAACATGGCAGGGGAAAAAAAAAGTTTTATCCTTACTAGGACTGTTTTTCTCCATAATAAGAACACACTCTAGGTGAATCATTATTTCTAAAACTTGGGGCCTCAGAGACTCATATCATAATTAGAGAGACCATCACATAAAGTGAATTGATCTTGACTTTACAGACATTTTGAATTAGAAATATTTTAGTGAGAGGCATATATAAATCTATATTAACACTGATTAAAGTTTCTAGATTTTTTTTAATATATTTTTTTTTGGGGGGGTGGAGTAAGGTAGGGGTTAGTGGGAAGGAAGGTGGTATTTTTTCAACTATAAGCTAAGAATTCTCACATCCAACTCAGTTTTAATGTACTTTTATTTAACCATTCTTAGAAGTCCACAGGTACTTTGAAGAATTTCCTTCAAAACTAAAAATCCAAACCTCGTTCAGTCACAGGGGAAGTGACCTGCAGAGTATCCTAGTACCTATGTGAGCAGCATGGCACTACAGAATGCCTTGCCCAAGTCGCTGGTGGGAAAAGGTAGCTTTTCTTCAGTCTGCTTCTCCTACTTCTGTTTTTTTCCCATCTTTCTCTCTCCAACCCCTTATCATATCTTACTCAAAAAAAACCACCACCACCACCAAAAAAAATAAAAAAAATAAAAAAGTATATATGTAAGTTTTGTTCTTTTAAAAACAAACAAAAAGATACAGAAATCAAACATGTCTTATCTTTCATCTGTTTACAAACATTTCCTTGGTCAGTATTCTGGGTGCATCTAATATTGTACTAACACTGCTACACACACTGAGCATGCAAACTATCAAAAATTAATGGCACAAGGAAGAGAAAGGGGTGTTTTAAATCCTAGTTGAGCAGAAGTCTAAGACAACATCTACATACCTATTTCTGTACAGTCAGGATTTCATTGTGACTGATTACTAAGCCTTTGGACTGATTTCATTGATAGTGACTTAAGTAGCTTATGGAAGAAAATATAAACAAAATAACCTAGAGAAACATTAAGTGACGATCATTGATATGTCTCCCTTGTGTAGAATCAAAGTTGGATTGGAGAAAAAAGAAAAGAAGACGCCAGGAATCTGTAAGGTATTCTCCATAGAGAACACAGAATAAATGTAGAAAGATAAGACAAAAATAGAACAGAATGATAAAAGTTAGAAAAACATAATCATCCAGCAGATATAACATCTATTAGCTAAGCTCATATGCAAAATAACTTTCACAGTTAAACAAGACAAGGTGATATTAACATGCACTGTACTGTTTCTGCCCTGGGTATACACACACACACACACAAAATAAAAATAAAAATAAATATATATATATAATGCATACATTCAATCTGATTAAAAGTTTCAGATTTAAACTTGCTAATAATAACTGTAGCTTTAGTAAAAATAAGTGTGAATCACAGCTGAAATTTTGAAACACAGTCCAGCCCACATTATGCAGGAGCTGCAAGGATGTAAAGTTTGCTTCAGATGTAAAGTTTTTGTACAGGTTTCAGTCTGCTAGTAAGTAAGGAGCTGATGAGCCCTTCATTTGTAAACACAGAGATCATCTTTTCTTTTGCCATTAGCAGTTTTCTGTGTCATTAACACATAAGACAGTGCTGGTATTGTGTTATGAAACACTTCCTGTATTCTTGTACTTGTCTACTTTAGTCCAGCATTTGTAGTGCTCTAGTCAGTACCTATTGCAGGTGTTTTTATGAAACCTCTCAAAGGTTTCTCCTCTCCTCTCCTCTCCTCTCCTCTCCTCTCCTCTCCTCTCCTCTCCTCTCCTCTCCTCTCCTCTCCTCTCCTCTCCTCTCCTCTCCTCTCCTCTCCTCTCCTCTCCTCTCCTCTCCTCTCCTCTCCTCTCCTCTCCTCTCCTCTCCTCTCCTCTCCTCTCCTCTCCTCTCCTCTCCTCTCCTCTCCTCTCCTCTCCTCCCCTCTCCTCTCCTCTCCTCTCCTCTCCTCATGTGAGAAGTTCACAGATTGAGTTGTGAACCCAGTTCCTCAGTCTTTCCAAGGATATCTACTTATAAAACTGCATAGACAACAAGGGATGTTCCCACCGGATCTGACAGCTGATGGTCCCAAAACCTTGGGAAAGCCAGATCTGAGCTGGAAAGACTTAAGTGTCTTCAATAATACACTAGTAGGTTTTTTGAAAGCCTTGAGCTCCACAAGATTTTCTGCTAAAGATTTTCAGCAAATTTAACACAATCTGAAGTGTATACTTTCCAGCAGTCACAAACTCCACAGACTATGTCATCCAGGCCTTTGGTATGTTTCTCCCATGGCTCTGCAACATGTGTGTTTTGTGGAAGGCCTGTCCGCAGAAGTGGTATGGAAGGGATGAACACCCAACCACTATCCAGCTGGAGAAAGCCTTCTTCTGTTCACCAGACAGCCTTTCTTACCATGAGAGCTAACACATTTGCTAAAACAAAAGTTGCTAGATTTTTCTATTTATAAAAAGGCAAAAGTGTCTTTTTTTTTTTTACCCTTTCAGCTTCAACATTTTGAATTAGAATCACCATGAGGATGATGTTATATGTTTTGATAACACATTATTATTGTCTAAGGAAATAATAATATAGTTAGGAACACCTGTTAATGTTCTCATACTAGTGACCCATATTTTTATGCTAATATACAATTGCTCCATAGTTACGAAAATATAACAATAGGCTGTAATTTATAACAACAACATCAGAAACACCCCAGTAATGTTCTCAGTTGCTAATTGATCATTTGCTACAACTACTTTCCTTACAGATCCAAGCTAGTAGCGTCATTAAAAGTTAGAGGTCTAACAGAGATCCCGCTTGAACAAAAGAAACCAGATGGCTGCCTGGTACACAATAGCTATGGATACTAGCATTTTTTTCTATGGAGGCCATCTTTGAAATATAGGTCAAATCATGAATGAAACATGCTGAGGGATCTTAAACTATCAAGCCAATCTGTAGAAGATAGTTACATGGAACATAAAAATCATTTAAAAAATCATGAAATCTTTCAGAAAAGATTTCCCTGCAGACCAAGGTGAAAGGGTAAAACAGGATTTCACTAAGGTGAGGAAAAGGATTTTACTAAGGTGAGGATTTTACAAGGTGAGGTAAAACAGGATTTTACTAAGACAAGTCCTCTTGGAAAGTTTCATCTTTAAGTATACCTGCTCTGCAGGTGTTTGACTTACCAGCTCAGTACTTAGGTTATACTTATACTTTCCACACATATAAACTGCAATGGACTCAGGAAAGGCAAGATTGGCAGGGTTATTATTGCCCAGAGCTCAGTACTTGTTCAACAGCTCTTCTCTGTCTGGTAGATGCTTACAGAGTGGATAAATCTGATTTGAGGTGCTCCTGCTTTATCTATGATAATTTTTTAATAATTTATTTTTCTCTAGGCATAAACCCATTAATAAATACTTGCATTATACATAACCAATGAGATTTTTATTTTTTTATTGTAATACAGTAAACCAAATTTGGCTCTGACTGATTTGCTTCTTCTGTGTATCCTGGTACAAGGACAATTTTTTCTGCTTTGACTCTTACCAAGCTTGAAATGCCAGGGCAGTGATGCACAGTCTGATAAAGTTCTCTTGAAGGAAGTTGTGGATTTTCCATTTTTTTGAAAATTCAACTCATCTCAAGACAGGATGTCTTTTCAGAAGATATGCTCCAGCTTTAATTGGGGTGCTCAGTCTGAGGGTAAGTGGGTGAAATTTAAGGGCCAGCAATATATAAGCAGTTTCTCTAAATAATCTCACAATCTCTTCAATTCTATGCATTTAAAATGAAGAATCTTGCAGTGTGCAGCCTACAACATGTTAAGTACTCTTGGAGCATGGGCAAATCGTTTATACCCAATAAGTAACTCTACATCATTTGCACAATGAATCCTTTCCCACTCTGCATAAAATACAGCATAACCATGTGCAAGAACAGATTAGTGTGGTAACAAGCACACAGACAGTCTCACCAGCCTTGCTTCAAAGTCATTGTGCAGAAGCTGTGAAGCCCCTTCAAGCTGTGTGGGTGAGATCGGTACTCTGAGGGCCTAAAAACCTCACTTTCTGCACTCCAGAGCATAGCCCTGTGATATCAGGTTGACTCTTCAATACCTCTTCTGAATAAGTATTTGAAGAGAGGAAATAAAAACCAGATCCTTAGAATGGTGGTCTGAGGAAAAGCTTTTCAATGAAGCCTATTAGCTATGTCTTTGCTTTGACAGAAGTATGAAAGTGTAAACATAAAAAGACTGAAAAAAAAAAAAAAAAAGAAAGAATGAAAGTGGAAGGGAGTGCTAGCATGCTGTAAGAGAAGATAGCATGGTCTGTGGTTTGAAAGCAGTTAGCATCTCATTTATCTTCTTACAAAGGTATACATTACTCAAGGAATAATGACAAGCATTTTACTCTTTACCTTAATGTCTTCATGTTGCCCAGAGTTAAGCTGAACATTGTTTTGGTAGGAAACACCATAGAGCTGCGTTGTGTCCGTCACAATATGTCAAGTCAAACATGTAAGCTGAAGTGCCTTGATTTTACTCAATTAGTACTGTTTGCTTTGTGACCTTCCCATTAGCAAGTATAAATTTGTACAGTGGTCACCATTTAAAAATCAATATTTACCAAGGGTTATCACATCATCAATCTGAGGACACTAAGTAGTTCCTTAAATTTTGAGCAGAAAATAATACTGATATCTGGTAAATATTTAACACACGTATCATTATACGGTAAGCACCGCTTTTGATACAGGTGTTCATTACCTCTTCTTAGTTAAACCTTACATTACATTGCACTGGATTTAGGCTTCACTTCTGCCAGATTTGAGTTAGAGACTGAGAATACAGAAAAAATGACTTTATAATGAAGATAATGAAAATAACTATAATAGATAACCATTTTTTTCCCTGTCCTTTCTTCCCAAAGCATTTCATTCACCATGAATACTCTGTGGAAACACTGAATTTATGGTTAAAATATATCTGGAGAAAATTAACTACAGGTTGCATTTTCTCTGGAGTATGATTGGAAATTTTCTCCTTGGTAAGGAAGGCTCTTCAGTAGCTATCTACACTGTCCAGATACTTTTAGTCTAACTGCCCTTACTTTGATGTGTAAGTAACAGATGTTTAAGAGAGAAGAAATTAGATAGACTGTGATTACTGAGAAACAACTTAATTTCAATTCATTACTTGATGTTCTCATTCACTTGTTCTGAAAATGACAGTAGTTAGTAGGGTTGTTGGGTTTTTTAATTGACAATTTTTATGTTTTAACAATCAACTTAAACTTAACCTATGCACACCTCTAATTTTGAAACACATCATTTGCGAGCAAATATATCACTTTTTCAGGGTAAGTTGGAATTATTTCCAAAATGGCTTTGCTTTAATTACGTGTGTGTACTACTTCACCAGCTTGTTTTCTTGTAGGCTATGGAAAGAGGTAAGGAGAAAAAAGGAATCAACATTTTTGCTTCTCTCCCTTTCCCCCAGACAAAATCCTTTCCTTCCCCCTGTTCTAAAAATTAGGTATTTCAAATGAGCTAGAGTAAGGGCTTGGCATGGGAGAGATTAGAGTTGGGTTTTTCTAGTGGGAAGGAAAAGGGCTGATTAGGAAACTATCTTGGATAGCTCATTAGCTTTCAAATATTGCATGTGTTTGGTTGATAAAGGTAATAATGTTCGCACAAGTACTGTAAGGCATTTGACTTCATACCTCACAAAATTTTGATTAAGAAAATAAAATGATAATAAACTCAACATGGCACATGTTGAATGACTTAAAAAGTGCAATTTCTTTCTTGTAATTGCAAACAGGGAATTTTCACAGAAATGATGTTTTCCTAGTCAGGTCCTCAGGGATCAGTTTTTAATGCCATGCTATGAAATATTTGTATCAATGGAGAGGAAAAGATTTAGAATAGCTTTTTGGAAATATAGTGCAAAGAGAATACCTAGGAAAGCTGCAGTTCCTCAGTGGAAGTATTTATAAACTGATTGTGTAACATATCAAGATGTTCTAAGTGTCCTTGTATGAATATGGTCTAGATGATCCTTTGAGATACCTCCAGAACTGTATTTGCATTATACAAACATAAAATGATCACTGATAAAATTTAAATTTGATCATGAAACTGGAGTAATGATAAATTTACACAGAGATTGCTGACACAATACCAGCTGGATCTCTTGGTAACTTGGATGTAAGCAAGCAACACAGCATAGCAGTGGGAAGCTGCCTGTGGAGAAGTCAGGGAGAGAAGAAAAGAAGAAATACAAACTGTACCAGCCAATAGCCTGTGTTAGGATGAATTCAGTTCCAAGAAGGAATGACTCTGAAAAGACTATGGAACTCAAAATGAAGAACCCTGAAGTAATGATGAGTCAAAAAAACAAGTAATCTCTGAGTGCGTTAACACTGCACATCACATAACCTCAGTGTCTGAGTATAACAGACATCTATCCCTAGTTCTGATCTCCCCTCTATGGAAAAAAAAAACAACATTGTAGCAACAGCAGTGTTGCTTCATTCTTATAATTCATTCTTATTATGACTAACTCCAACAAATTATGTATGTTGAGTTCATAGGCCAGGCAAAGTGTGCAGGGAGAAGTATTATTTTTTATGTCTAACCGATATCAATGGAAATAGCAGATGAACTTTTATATTCACAAGCCCTACATTCCGTCTTTTTTTCCCCAGCTGTATCAATCTGTCTTATAAAAAATATTACTTGTCCTTACAAAGTCTGCTTTATTTTTATCCTTCAGCCATCAAAACTTTAACAACCTTATTGTAGCCAGATATTGAAGTAACAGGTGACTTGATGAAGTCTAGGAGAAGTGATTTGTAGGAGAAAAATATAACCCTTGCATTCTAGCAAAAAGACTGCATTCTAGCATTCTAAGAGCTGAAAGATCACATTAGATAAAATCAGAGTTTAAACTAGGTTTACTTTTTATCAGTGAGAAAAATTAACTCCTAAAAAAATGTATCAGTATATGTTAGATTCCCCATTAGAAAAAAATATGAAAGTAAGTCTGAATATTTTTGGTAAATTATGTAGCACCAAGAGAAGTTGAGAGATTTGGAACTAAAACAAGACATTTAACAGACTTTTGCTCATTGTTATGTAGAAGGTAAAAAATGGGTGAACTCAGTTGTCCTTTTAAGTTCCATGTTTTATGAATTTACAACACTGCAGTTTAATTCCAAGAGCTGAATTTAAAAATAATTAATAGAGCTCAAAAAACACTTTTTTTTTGTTTTTTGTTTTAAATTCCAAATTTGAGGCTGCTACATCTCACAATTGTTGTTCTTTGTTCATCTTGTAAAAGGAAACAGGCAAAGGTTCTACAGGATAAGAGTCAGGCTAGGCCAACACAGATAGGCTTTTAAGCAATCTCAAGCACCACAAATCTGTGTCCAAACCTCACAGTTTATCATGTGCTAAGCCTATCCAGATGGCAGGTGATATTCTGGTATTAATAATCCACATCCATTTCCACTTCCATCTCTGTAGAGAATTGCCAGCAAGTTTCCCCAATGGACTTTTAAAAATAAAGAAACATGAGTATATATGAATATATATCACATATATTAAAATATCTTGTACCTATGGAAAAAATAAATAAACACAACAAGTTCTTAGTAGTTTAGAATCTTAAATATGTAACAGAGCATGGCTTCAAATACTATGAAATTGTGCTGTTTCAAAATACTTTCACTAAGTGCATGTGTTAGTCCCAGGCTCTGGAGGACAGGAATTGGATGGAGAGAGGCAGAGTCCTCTCTGCAAGTAGTTGATCTGCATACCTGTGAGAGCTGGAGAAATGGGCTTTTGGACAAACAAAGGAAGAACTCCAGACCAAAACTTTTCTCTCTGCAGTGTTATGGGCTCTAGTCTCCAGTCTGCAGTGCTATAATCTACACAACCAACTAAAACATCAGATTTACTGTCTGGGAAATTTGGAGATATTATTATGCATACGAAGGTAACACAAATAAGCATGGGGTCACAGAGCAAACCAAACTGGCATGTACATGTAGTCACAGTTCAGTTGTCCAGTGGCTATAGATAAATGTCTAACTAGAGGAAACCCAGCCTTGCAGGATTTAGGATTTAGGATTTTTTTCCCTTGGGAAAATTGTGCTTTTACGCTCTCAAAGTTACTTGCAACTCATTAGGACTACCTTTCAATTTCTCCAGAGGTTACCTGCTTCTCAACAGGGCTTAAGAGAAAGCTTTCTGCTTCCCAGTTGCTTTGTTCCCCTACAAACAACTTCGCCTTCTCTGTTGTTCCCCTGCAAACACCTGCGTGCCTGTGGGGATAAGGTTTGGGACCAGAGCCTATCTCCCAGGAGACTAAGACCACAGTGCAAGGCAACAGGCACCCAGCTCTGCAGCTTGGATGGAAGGTCTCAGAGGAGGAGCTAGCACAGCTGTGTGAAATTGAGTGGGTCTCAGGAACAGAAAAGTCTCCAGGCTTTTGTTTCATCATCTTTTTGCATTCTGTGAATCACTGACAGCAAGGTGAAAACTGAAACTTAACCTTCTTGTTTGACCCCTAAAGTCTTTACTAAAGTCTTCACAATCCATTTATTTCTGGGGAAAAAACAAACAAAAAAAACCCAAAACACTCCAATAATCTGTGAGCCATTTCAGTTCAGATCTTTCTGAGGTCTGTTTCCTCTTCTACAGCACAAGTAGGCCACCCTTGCTAGCGTAAGTCTGATGGCTATCTTGAGGCACATCAGTTAGATGTTTATCTTGAGGATAGGATATATAAGTATCAGAGTTAGGAACATTCCTGTTCTCTCTATTTAACCAGAGAGAGAGGATTTGCACACAGAGTGATTTAGGGCACCTAAGCTCAGTTCCTTCCAAAATCTATTTCTCTTCACCAAAATTATGAGACTGATGGAAGCTTACAGTATTAAGTCCCTGCAGCTAGGCAGTATCTATCCTGCCTTCTTTCTTCCACTGGTTGTATATCCCATACAAGTTCAGACACCCATGAACACTGGTGGAAATAACAAGGGACTTTCCTGCATCACTGCTGCTTTCATAGGTGCCTTTCCTTCTCTGAGCTGACAGCATTCACATCTCATTACTACACATAGGGTGCAAAGTGTACTTACCCCATCCTTGCAACCCAGAGATATGGATTTTTGTAACACCATCTCTTTTTTTATATATACATTCATCCACTGGGGAGGATTTGCATTACATCTCCTATCTGGAAGCATCTTGGTGGTTCTGTTCCCCTTCAGCAGTACAGGCACTGCAGGAAGGGGTGCTCAGCAGCTTAACTGGCACAGAAACTTTTCCAGCTGCCTGTTGCTAGTGGCTTAACAGCCCTCACAGGGTTAATGCAGACATAGGCTGCTGCAGTGTCTTGACACAACTCGGTATTTTGCCAAATAGCATTAATTAGATGTCATGCTTTTCATCAGACTTGTTAAATGTACTGATCCCTACCAGCTTCCATACTGACATAAACGATTATTATTATTATTATTATTATTATTATTATTATTATTATTATTACTTTACAATTAGTGTGTTCCCTAACCACCATTAAATAAGACTGGAGGGTGTTTCTGAATTAATACTTTAAGACCACTCTAAACTATACAAAACACTGAGAATTATAGAAGAGATTTATTTTAGGTGGCAGAGCACTTTTTTTTTTTTTTTTTTTTTTTTTTTTTTTTTAATGGGAAATGCCTGTACACAATGCTGTCTTAATCTGTTCTAGACTAAAGGAATGCCTTGATCTAAGAGGTGGCTGTATTTTGGAAAGGTGAGGGGTACTTGGTGAGGGGATGATGAGGGAGTAATTGCTACAAGAAAAAGTATGGTAAAATATTTATGAAGTGTTTAGTGGAAAACATTTGAAAATACCTAAATTTACCCTATACTTACCTTAGATTTATATATATTTATATACATATTATTTAAACTCTATGGTGTTAATTTACTGCAGTAATATGAACACGCTATGGTATTCTGTCATGGATTGTTTAACCTGACGATAAATCTCAGAGAGAATGACTGTAAACAGGAGCATATATATTTGCAGTGCAACCTGTGATAGCATCCTTATGTTAGAGGATAGAAGTTACTAAGAGAGATCACACAGTGGTCAAAACACTACCTTGAGATCAAGTAAACTTTATTCAAAACCCTACTTACCATCACGACGATTTATTGGGACAAATGTAGTAAACTGTCAGGTATTTGTAGACTTCAGTAATATAGTGTTCATTAAAGACTGACAGTTTTAGGACTTTCACCTTGTGTTACATTTGAACACAGTTTGAAGAATTAGCCTATTTTTGTTTTGTTGGGTTGTGAAAAAGGAAAAAGGAAAGGAAAGGAAAGGAAAGGAAAGGAAAGGAAAGGAAAGGAAAGGAAAGGAAAGGAAAGGAAAGGAAAGGAAAGGAAAGGAAAGGAAAGGAAAGGAAAGGAAAGGAAAGGAAAGGAAAGGAAAGGAAAGGAAAGGAAAGGAAAGGAAAGGAAAGGAAAGGAAAGGAAAGGAAAGAAAAGAAAAGAAAAGAAAAGAAAAGAAAAGAAAAGAAAAGAAAAGAAAAGAAAAGAAAAGAAAAGAAAAGAAAAGAAAAGAAAAGAAAAGAAAAGAAAAGAAAAGAAAAGAAAAGAAAAAAGCTTGCAATTTGCCTTGGGAAACAGGCTCAATTTGTATTTGCTCAGTCCTAAGACTTGTGCAGAGAAAGCAAGTTTGTCATGTATCTGTCATGACATTATCTAGATAATTCCTTTTGATAAGCAGTATCATTTTTCTGGAGTAATATTGAAGAGGACTTTACCCTGGAGTGAACTAAGAGCTGCTGATATAGATGGATAAATACTTCAGTTCTGTCTGGTATCAGGTATATACCTTCCACACAAGAGGCAGTCTATGTTCTTCAATTGGAAAATAAATATCTACTGTTACCCAAGAAATGATTGTCTGTTTTTAAGTTGGTGCTTTTCCTAATCTGACCATTAATACATTCAGAAAAAATAATATAATGATAATAATAATGACAACAATAATAAAGGTATTCCCGTTAAGACACAGCTTTGTGCAAAGTGTGCTTGAAAACAAGCTTGTTTCTTTCAAGACAGTTTTCACCTTTGGTCCTGAGCTACATGGCAGGAGTGATGTTTGGGCATCAGTGTTGCAAATGAAGAATCACTAGTGGACTGCAAAGGCCAAGCAGAACTCCCCCTACTCCAGCAGAGAAAATCTCATTGTTTGGGACCCCCAGCTCCTTTGCTAATGAAATAAGCTTCAATTGTCAAACAACACATCCTACACAAGGAATATTTTTCTGAACATTTTTTGTCATCATAAAAGTTGTACCATAATAATGTCCATTAGTAACAACTGTAGAAGACATTTAGAATACAGGACACCTAAGCCTGAGACTTCTCTGTGCCACTTTTTGTATTACCATTGTTACCTGCCTGAGCACTGGTAGGAGATAACCTCCAAAAATGCCAGTATGGACAAAGCCTTAGACAGCACTTGTCATTAAATCTGGCCATGTGACTTCAGGTATCCCAGAAAGGTTCAGGGGTGAGCCTATCTGTTCTCCTTTCTGATCCTGAATGATTGCTCCCTGCCATGGTTTTGCACTTCCCTGCATGCAGGCTCACATCCTGGCACATCTGGAAGGACCACACTGAGTGAGCTGCTGGGGCTCATTATATGCCAAGGTGAGGCGTGCATTAAAAGGAGCATGGCCAGCATGCTCCACACGGGAGGTGATCCTCCCCCTCTACTCTGCTCTGGTCAGGCCTCACCTGGAGTACTGTGTCCAGTTCTGGGCTCCCCGGTGCAAAAAAAAAGACAGGGATCTCCCGGAAAGAGTCAAGCGGAGGGCCACAAAAATGATACGGGGCCTGGAGGAAAGCCTTTCACTATGAGGAAAGGCTGAGAGACCTGGGTCTGTTCAGCCTGGAGAAAAGAAGACTGAGAGAGGGTCTCATCAATGGGTGATGTGTGTAGTCTCCCACCCCGAGGTGTGTGAGACAGAGGGATTTGGCCAACCTCTTTTCCGTGGCTTGTAGGGACAGGACATCTTCACGGTGAGGGTGACAGTGCATTGGAACAGGCTGCCCAGGGAGGTTGTGGAGTCTTCTTCTCTGGATATATTCAAGGCCTGCCTAGATGTCTACCTGGGCAACCTGCTCTAGGGAACCTGCTTTGGAAGGGGGTTTGGACCTGATGATCTTTCAAGGTCCCTTCCAACCCCTACAATTCTGTGATTCTGTGATTCTGTGAGGGAGCAATAGCCCACACATTTATCCATCACCTCTTTGACCCACACAGAGAGGCCACAGCTTTAAGATCATTTGTCAAAAGCAAGTGAGCAACTAGTGAAGCAGTCTTCACAACTCACAGAGGTTTTTTGTTGTTTTTTTTTTTTTTTCTGGCTCTGGCATTTTTTCTTAAGCTGTAGCCCCAAAGGCAGACAACGCAACTTGAAGATTTCACATCATTAAAAATACATGCATACACACTCACACATACAAACACTCTCAGGTGTTATGTTAGCAGAGCAAAGCTTGAAAGTATGTCCAAAAAAACTCTGTAGACAAAGGAAAAAAAGAACAGTATTTTTTAATTATTTAAACATTGCAAGCCAGCTTCATAATTTCTGAGCATTTGGAGTTGGCAATAATTTATATTGCTAGGTACATGCTTTAACACAGGTGAGATTTGTCTGCTGGAGCATCTGAAGGTAATATTTTTTTATGGTTACAAAGAACCTGGCCAAGTTGTGCTTTTATTCTTGTTCCCATTTCCTTTCAGCTATCCAATTCTATTTTCCCTTGCCCTTTTCTTCTCAGTGCTCTCCCCAGCCACCCACCCTCCATCTCACAAAGACTAGAGAGACTTGTGAATTGGTTATACTTGGTGCTGGGGCACAGGCAAACTCTGGAGGGATCTGGCAAACTCGTTTTCATCTTTTATATACAGGATCGTGCTTTCTCTCACTCCCTCTCCCCCTTTCTGCTGCAGCCTGTGGTGACACTGACCTCTGGTGATCACATAGGTAACACTCACACTGAAATGACAAAGCTGCAATTTGAACCAAGATTATTGTATTTTATATCCCCCTTTTTTTTGCCCCTTAATGAAGCTATATTTGCCAGTCTCTCTTGCACTGTAAAGGGACGTGGGTCTGTTTCCCTTGACTTGCTCCTGGTCTGGTTTTACACGTGGGAACTACCACAGCCCTACTGTCACTCTGTCACTCTTAGAAGTTTTATAAAACATTTCTCAAAAATACGTATTGCATAATACACAAGTTTATAATCTGTCATCAAAAAAAAAAAAAAAAAAAAAAAAAAACACAAAAAAACCCTTCCATGTTGTGTTTTACAGGGACCTGAACTACTAAAATAAAATCAGAACAAGGCTGTGGCCAGTGCAGAAGTGACACCATGCAACTTCTCTGAATACTCTGCCATCTCTGGAATTTCTCACTGCACTATCGCACTATCCCAGTATGGCATTAACTCCACTGCAGTGAGCGGAAATCAGATCCCCACCCAGTCTACTTTTTGTCCATCTAGCCAAGAAAAGCAAATAAATCCAGGGCTAAGGCTGCAGCTTTCAATTGCTCATTTTAAATGTGCTCTATTATGATATTGGAATGATCTCAGCACGCTGATGTTACAGAATCAAATATGTGCTGCAGACCTTGGCAGAAGTGAGCACTGAGTTAATGAAAATAGTTTCAGCTTGACATTCTCTCTGTTTTGTAACCTTAATTCTGCTTTAATTTATTCTTTGGAAATTTTAGAGCTCAATCCCATGCAGATGGAGTGAGAGAAAATGTTGTGTTGCTTATTAATCATTAGCAAATCTCTGATATGTGGTGATAGGGTAATGACACAGGTATTGGAAAACACACTTTGAATGAACTTTAATTAAAAATGTAAGGACTGATGGTACCCTCATTATTTAAGCAATGCTTTTTGAACATCATCCGGTACTGCTGTAGCCCAGTAGGTATGAACAGTCCTTGATCTCCTTAGGATAGCTTTAAAAGCAAGTAAAAGAGGGAAGGATTAATTAAAAGCAGACTGTTTAAGTAAGTTAAAAATTGTTTTCCACAAAAAATACATGGCAATGTGTCAGGTTAGATGAAAGATATAGACAGCTAGATAATAATCCCCTTGACTGTGTGTTTAACTTTTCTTGTATTGATAGGTTTGCCTGAGTAGTATTATAACATTTCATGAATGTGTTTAAAACACTACTTTACTGTAGCAGAATGAAAATAAATGTTCAGTAGTGTGTCATATGCTTTTAACAAACAGATTTCATCTACTCATTTGAGCCAAGCAAAATTAGAAGGACCTAAGGGTCTCTGATCATTTGCCCAAAATTAATGATCAGTTATTGAATAATTAACTGTCATTGATATCTCATTTCTAAACAAATCAATGGAGCCATTTAAGTGTTTGTGTAATGATAGTAATATAATCCTTCCTCATATGAACTGCAAGTGAATAGACCAAAGAGAAAAAGCACATTCTCCACCCGAAGTAATTATGAGACCTACTTAAAAATCATTTGCCTCAGCAGAAATATAAAGTATTTTTCTGCATAATTTACCTCCAAAATGTACGCGCTTGGCTTCAGCTTTTTTTTTAAAAAAAAAAAAAAAAAAAAAAGAAAGAAAAAAAAAAAAAAGAAAGAAACCTGTGTGAGTGGAGCTAGTGCTTCAGCATCCTTGAAATGTGAAAGCAGGGATGTAGGCTACATTTATAACAGCACAGCAAGGCAACCATGGCCATGGTGACTAGCAGCCCTGGAGCTGCAAAAGAGGGTATCAGGCACTCCCACATCACACGGCTCACTCTGCCTCTGTCAGGAAAGACGGTGTAAAGCGGGCACTATAAAAGGCGGGTTGTTACCACTTGTTAATCTCTTCCTCCTTACCGTGCATTGCTTTCCTTCTCACCTCCCAGCACTGCTCTTCAAAATGGCCAAGAATGGTCTGATAATCTAGGATCTAAACTGAGAGGAGTATCTTTTTGATAATACCATAATATATTTACAGTGAGTGAACAAAATTGCTGCCACCAATCAGGTTAGCTTTACAGAAGACTCCATCACTGTGTATTTGAAACTACTCTGGAGTGTCAAATGCAACATTTACGTTTATTGTCTTAATAAAGAGCAATGACATGCAAGCACTTCAGCTTGGGTGAGGAGAGGAGGGGGTTCAGTTTATTGCAAGGCACAAGTACTGTAAATTATAAAACTGTTCAGACCAGGAATTAATTTTAAAATATAATGTAGTTCACTCAGAACATTGTGGACCTACTCATTGTTAGCCTTCAGCTGGTAGGACAATGAATGCTTGAAGCAAATTTTTTTTATTAGTATTAGAAAGAGATGGTATTCTGCAAATATAGGTCTTCAAACATAACATGTGCCACAATTGGAAACAGAAATGTTTGCTTTATTATTTCAATGAATGCTTAAATATAATAATAATAATAATAATAATAATAAAAGGCATCAAAAATCCCAAATACGAGGCTGAAAATCTTAGTGTTTAGCCATATTTAAAAATAATTTTATGGGCAGATGATTCCCAACATGTAGTTATTTTTGCTGCCACTTTTTCACTCCCACCCTTTGGCAACAAAAAAAATTGGGTTTGCCTTCCTACATGTATTTCTATTAACTATTGCTTTGAAGAGCTCCACTCCCATTCTTCTCAAAGAGAAACATCCAAATATTTCCTAGGAATGTTGAAGTTCATTGCCAGCCTCAGTTGTCCAGTTTTAATAAACTACAAAATTTTGCCTCAGTTTTATAAGAGTACATAAAGACTTGATAAAGAATTAGAAAGACTTTATCTCCCAGTATCGTAGCTGTGCTCTGACTGTTTTGAAGGTTTATGCATTGGAACTTGGCTGTCCGTTCCTGTTCTGCTGACTTTCATCAGCTATCACATAACAAGTGTGTATTTTAAAATGTTTTTAAGCCTTTTTTAATGAAAAATAAGTACCTGTAGGTCTTTCCTAGTCTTTGCAAATGTGAATATATTTTGTGATATATGCCAGCATATTGAGAGTTTTCTCTGTTGCAGAACTTAGACCAGAATCAATATACAATTATACCTGAGTGTGGAGTAAGCAGGAATAATTTCTCAGTATATAGAAATACAGAAGAGGGTGTATTTATATGTAGAAGGAGTTCATAGGATAAACATACACTGACCTAGAGAAGAAGAGGACTTAACAGCTTAGCTTTAGCCAATCATCTTTACTGTGGATGCACAGACATCAGAGCATATTGCAGCAAGCTCACATCCCAGCCTTACAAATGCTCTCATGAACTGAACCACTGTTTATGTTCCTGTTGTACTCAAAATGTTAGCAGCTGAAAATTAGATGTGTGTTCAGTTGACATATTCACAATGTACAGAGCATTGAAAGAAATTAAAGATGCAAAAGAAATGTTAAAACAACCCATTTCTCCCCCTTTCAGCTGTTTGAACAGCAAGCTTCTTATTTCTTTCCTGTGAATCTACATTGATAATAAAAGGGAATTTTTAAGAAGAAGTGGTGAAGTTTCCTAGCTGAAAATGTTTATAAAATACCTACTTATCTCAAAATGATAATGATGAGAACAGCTAAGAAGCAATTACTATTTGCTTGAATATGCTGCCAGTGATCTTGTTCCATGAATTTATTTATTATTTTAGTTTCACTGCATTTGTCAGAAATTGAATCATCTTTATTTGTATTATCTGTATATCAAGGTGTTTTTTGTTTGTTTGTTTGTTGTTGTTGTTGTTGTTGTTTTGTGGGGGGTGGCTGGCTCCAAGTTCTGCTTGGAACTATACTAGGCAATATTTTAAATAACTGCTGAAGAAATATTATTAAGAGCAGGTTTAATTGTAAATGCTGTGTTTATAGCCATATTTATCAATCACCTGATAAATGTGTTTTTTAGCCTGGTGTTTTAAATAAACAAGCGTGGCATGCTCTTTTTTGCACTTTAATAAATGGTGTATGTCTGTGACAACTACTAGCTAGATGAGCAACATTTATTTTCAAAGACATGATCTAGTTCTTTAACTTGAATATAAACAAGTCTTTTTTAGTATTAAAGGGAGACTCTACACTCACAGTTGCCGCCTTGCTTTGCTTTTCCTATTTTTTTTTCCTATTCTTCTGTTTATCTTGTGTTCTTACTGTTTTATAGCAATCAAGGCCAGCAAAACTGTTTCTCTGCATCAGAATCTTTAACTACATTTATATGATACATATATGTTATGTACTAAGTTACACATTCAGTTTTAACTGAAACAGCTGTTTTTAAAGCAAATCCCCTTAGAATATTTACAGTTCAACAGTAGTAGCAGAGAGACCATAAAGTGAAGCTCAACATAAGAAAAGGTACAGCCCTACTTTCAAAGCTTAGGGAAATAGTAAAATACAAACAAACAGCAAGATTAATGAAAAAATAAACTTGATTTCCTTTACTTCTAATAACAGAATGTGCTATTAGTAACTTGCATAAAGGACAGTCCTAATTTCCAGTATCATTTTTAAAAAATATATATTTTTTTAATCTTCTTCTTTAAAGATGTTACTCTGTTGTTTCCTCTTCTTAGTTCAGATTTTCTTTAGCAAGTCTGAAATAAATATGACTCAATCTGCCCAAGTTCTGGCTTTGAAACACAAAGGTAACTTGTGTTTCATGGTTCGGATTGTCATCTGATACTATTCCTTTCGGTGGGATGAGTAAGAGATGCTGAATTCTAGCAAATGTATTCCAGCGTTTGTTGAACTCAAACTTTGAACATATGTTTACCTGAAACAATAAATCAAAAAAAAATCTGGGAGGGCAAACAACTATTTCCTCTCCAATTCAATAATTATTAGTGCTTTCATCCAGATGACCAAGTTAACAACCAATTTCAAGTTTAACTGCTAAAGGAAAGTGTGAAGGTTTTCTTTTTTCCCCTCTACTGTTACTATTGCAGTATATTTATAGGAAATGCAACAGAGAATTAAATCAAAACACTGATTAAAAATGCATACCATTAATGTCACAACAGTGTTTTTATCATCTAATGATAACCTCAAAACACCTCCCTTAGTTTACAAGGCTGATTGCAGCTAAAGGCATTGCTAGACTTTTACACATTTAGGAAACACTTTATTATAGTTTGGGAAATCATTATTTTTTGCAAGTGAAATGTATTTTGTTTACTTAAATCTAATAAATGTTACGGGTATTTTATTCATCATTTTTCTACTTATGTATATTGACATTTTTCACCAGATTCTTCCAGTGCTCCAAGTTGGGATGTCAAAAACTGTGCTTGCAGAAATGAAAGTATCCTCATTATGCAAATTTAGGTTCTACTGATAGGCATGTTCTGTTTTATAAATTACATCCTCTTGTCAGAAGTCAAATTGTATTTGAATAACTTCGTGGAAATTGTCACCAAGATTTTAAATTGTGTGCCTTGTATGCCATTGTTGATTTAGTCAGTGAGTAAAAAATGGACATATGTTGATTTTTAAATATGTGCATGATTGTTTTGTCATAAATGTTATTTAAATGAAACCTAGATGCATACATAATTTTTCATGTATATTTTTGTAAAGTTTTGCATTATATAAATAATCTTACTGTTTATATTTAATAAAATATGTTAAACAGTATTAGTTGCTGTATATTTTAGTCTTAACAAGTTTGTTTCCTATAAACATTCTTGAAAAAATTTCCTGTAGGGTAAAATAAATATACATGTTCCAATAAAAATATTAAAGCATAAAAGTTAAAATGAAAAGTGTACTTGAATTATGAAAATTGTTTTTATCTACTATAAAAAGGCTGCCTTTCTTATTTACATTTTTCATGAAATTTCAAAAAAAAAAAAAACAAAACCAAAAACAAACAAACAAAAAAACACAAAACCACAAGTATGGCTTACTCATATTGTTAAAAATACTTAGCAATATTCAAATATAAATTGATTCTTTATTGTAAACCAAGCAATTTAATTAAAAATACATTTAAGCTCATTACAAAGAATAAACTGAGTTGAGAAAATAATATTTCAATAATTTTAGATCACTGACATGATAATTTTAATTTAGAAACTAATATATTACTCTTATTAAAAGAGAATATTATGAAAGAGATGTTACCAGTGAAAATACGTCCTTTACAAATGCTCGCAGTTCAGTTGATTTTAGTTTTCAGAACGACCATTATTGCAGCTGGAGTAATCTTTGATGTTAAGAAAAGTGGAAAAATCAAAGTGAAGTGGTAAATCTGTTCATTTTTCAAACATATTAATCTTGTCAAGATAATGCATAGAATCAATCTTTGCTTTTTTTTTTTTGCCTTTTTTTTTTTTTTTCAGAGGCTTTTATTCCCTTTTATCCAAAATATGAAAGCACTTAGGAGGATAAAAAAATGTGGATGACTTTGGAAAAATGATCTGAAAATGTATTTTGTCTGTTGGTATTAAACAGTGACACGAGTAATGTGAACTGTGCATGGTCAAAACACGAATTCCTTGTTCAACTATTGGTATTCATCATATTTGTTCTGCTTATAATATGAAAAATACAACAAATTTCTGGTACAGCTTTCTTAACAGTTCAACTGAATTTCAAGCCCTGACAGTAACAAATACAAATTGCACCAGCCCAAAAAAATTGTTGGGGCTAATTTTAATATTAATGAATTCTTTACAACCTCAGTTCAGCAGTTTCGATTAAGCTTTAATTAGTAGCCAGAGGGGAATCCAAAACAAAAATAAGGAGTTGAATTGCTAATTAAGTTAGTTTGATGAGGTAGAGTTTTAGTAAAAGACTGGTTGTTGTTGGCTGTTCAGGTTCTGACAGGCTAAAAATACTAAAGATTATCATTATTGTAACTAACATCCTACATTACCACCAGATTTCTGCAAGGAGCAGACAGTTCATTAGAGTACAACACTTTTGTGTGTCAGTATGAGAATTAAAGTCTTGTTAATAAGATAGCAGTGCATGGGAACCATAGACCAAGACAAGCAAACGTGGTTTTAAATTTGACTGGTGATAAATTTTATACTTATTTGATACTCTGGTATGCATCTGAATTTAATGTGCATTTATTGTAGTAACTGCTTGTCAGTCGATTTATTTCCCAAACGGAATTTTGATTATTAGGCTACTGGGCTTAGAGATTTTTCTTTTTACATGCTCATCACAGTCACATTTGTCTTAATTTACATATTTTAGATGATAAGATGTTCACCAAAAATTATATTTAACAGTGTATGTGTATATGCAATTAGGTATGGTGTTACCACCAAAACCTGCTTCTCAGAGAAGGTAATTTAAGAATATCTATAAACAGATTAAACTGAAGAAGCAGCATACTAAAATTATATAGCTGTGGTTTTTAGTAATAATACCTTTGGTAACAGGTTAAAAACTCAGCTGGGCAAAATTATTATCAAATGATTTTTTTCATTGAAAAATTAACTATTGCATTCAATTAAATACTTTTGACATATAAGTGTGTTACTGCAGCTCCCAAAAGATTACTAATTATAAGCACTAAAGCTCTGCAGTGATAGCAATTTGACCAAACTGCACATGAGAAATGTGTTAGATATGTCTGTAAGGTTAGTATGGAAAGTAATTTGATTTCTCTATACTTTGATGTTTTCTATAATTTATATTTTGTCCTTTTGCTTAAGGTTTCAATGCCTAGAAACCCAATAACTAAGGGATAAGGGAAGCCAGAAAAATAAATGATATTGTTTCTGTGGTATTAAATATAAGCCTACTATCAGAGCTACATAGCACTAGCGAATTGTAATCAGGTACTTTGACTTAACACTGTTTTGTTTTATAATAAGAGTGGTTGCCATATGTTGAGAGTCCTATCTGTCTGTGTCTTAGGGGTTTCATACCGCTGTAACAAATCCAAAAACTCATTTTATAATACCTTAAATCTACCCATTGTAATGTAGCTCCACTAGTGTAAATCCATATCAAACTTTCCTCATGAATGTTGCTAGCAGATTACTTATATTATCACTGAAAGCAAGGGAGAGCATTGAATTAGGATGCAGAAGATAGAGGAGAAATAACTTTCACTAAATCTTCTTTTAATGCATAGTTTACAATTTTCTTTCACTCAGCATGAAACTGATTAAAAGCACATGGATGCCCCTCATGAAGAATGCTTTGTACAAATAGATGCATTGTTTTATATATTTACATCCCTGAATACTTGGAATTTGAACAGTAATGCAGTGATGTAGCAGTTGTTGGAAAGAAACATACAGTAACCATCATGCATCTATTTGAGTATATAGCACATTCCTCTAGTCTCACTCTCTTCCACTTGCACCCAGGGATTCCTACTGGAAGACTAAAGCCTGTTACAGTGAGCAGATTACATTTCTGGTATAGGCTGTCAGAGGAACAGTACCCCGTATCACACCAACAAGTAAATAGGGTAATACAGCCATTCCTAACAGCAGTTGTACAGGCACACACAAGAGCTCAGACTGCTACTTTGCTTAACCTAAAAATAAAGCACAATTTAAATATTTTAAAGGAGACTTCAACATTTGCAGTATGAATATCTTATCATACAATGAAAAATCAGAATCTTTTCATTCACAGAATGTGAACAAGATGTTCAGTTTTATTAATGGAGTTAACGTAAAGCTAGTCATTTCAGCCTTTAAATAGTCAGTACTATAAAAATAGCAACATTATTCAGAAAGCAGATTATTTGTTTTGATATAGAATGTTAAAATTCATAGAATAGGTTAAGTCAAAATGAAATGAGTTTGTGCTTTTGGGGCTTCTTAAATATATGTGTGTTTGTATGTATATATATGTATGCATATAGTTATATAAATACGAAAATACATGTACTCCTCCCATTTTCCTACTCTCCAAGACTATAATTTATTGAACAGACTCCCAGTTCCGGATAGTTTGTATGCCTCTGTGTGTTTGTGTGTCTGACTGACTGTCCATTTAAGGGCACAGAGATGGGGGAGGGCCTTTATGATATTTTGTTTAAACACTTATTTTTGAATTAGATTATATATACAAGTCAGTTTTATAATGGTGACTTTAGTTAGGAATAATTGACTAGTACTGAGTGAAAAGAAAATTAACGTGGAATATAAATGAAAGGAATCAGAGAACTTGCAATATTCTTTTTGGCTGTGGTGTGTTCTGTTACAAGAATGAAAGGAAAAAAAGTAGGTTATGTGAGATTTTTCAGGAATACACAAAAATCTTTAAGTGGACAATATTAAGATTTTTACTCAATACATCAAGGTTCAGTCCCTTGTTTTTTGTAAGTCTTCTACAAATATATTGCTCAAAGAACTCTATGAAATACATCTGAAGCAATACTTTTGGATAAAGAAGGTACCCAAATGCTTTGAAGGAGGAGATCTCACCCAAATGCTTTGAAGGAGGAGATCTCCCTCAAACACTTTGATGAATCTCATGAGAATAAGGATTACTTAAGAGGAACAACAGTGTTGATAAGAATTCTGAACTGCAGACATATTGAATTAATAAAATAATCCTGGAAGAGAAAGTACTAAACTTTTTTTTTTTTTTTTTTTTAACATGAAAACACATAATTCACTCAGTTGCAGTATAATGGAATATTTGTGTTTTGAATAGTCTATGGATTCTGACTGTATTTTTGTTTATCCTGAGGTATTTTACCATCTACACTACAGCATGATTGCTCAGCCTTATGTTTGGTGTAAATAAATAAAAAAAAAAAAAGAATATAATCCACAAATTAGAAGTCAATAAGCTTTTAAGAATTATGTTACTTATTGGAAGATGCCTTGAAGAAAGATGGATGTTGAAGACAGTACAAAAAATGTTTACCAGCCCTCAGCTGAGTAGAAACCTACAGTCCTTTCTTGAATTAGCAAGACATTGGTATTACTTTCTTTTAACTCAAAGTTTGAATGAATAGTTAGGATTTCTGGTGTTGTAAATCTATTCCCACAGTGCAAATGAAACATAAATCAGCTTTCTCTTAACCCCATTCAATCAGGTTTTTCACATCTCCACCGCATAATGCCCAGATCACTTCTAAACTTGCTGGTAGATCATGCCAAACATACAAAAGATTCAGATTTGAGCTCAGATTCATGTTCATAGTGATTTGGTAAGGGTTTGGGAATGTGTTGTAACAGTGTCCACTACAAAATCAATGTCTCTTCCCATATTGTTAGGCAGATGGACAGGCTGGCAGACAGGAATAGCTTAGTTTGGGGGCAGGGACAAAAATAACACGATCATATTTCAACTCATTGTTCAAGTTTAATGAGTTCTGCCATAGCTCCAGCACTAGAAGGTTATTGTGAGGGAAAAACAAAGGGACCATTCTTTTGTCTTTCTTCACAAACTATCAGGCCCCATTACTGAAAATTAAGGTTCAATAAAATTCTTATTCAGAGATAATTAGCGGACAGCTTTGTGGTGCAGTGGATAATATGACCAAAGTGCTGGTTCACAGCAGTGTGTGCTGAAGTGTGAAAGAGCCAGTTCTCCGTTCCTGCTTCTGAGGTCATACCCCCTCATCCTGCATACAATGTGGCAGTCAAAATGCAGCATTCTTACCTGCTGTGATAAAAAATACACCAAAGCAAATAAATTATTTCAACCCCCTCCCCCTTGGAGCTTTTTTTTTTTTTTTTAAACAAAGCTAGATCATTAGTAATAAACTATGACTTCATTAGAATGTTCCACATAACAGGATTACAGAGGAATGTGTCAATAATTGGCAAAGGTTTGTCTTTCATTAATTAACACCTTTGTATGAATACAAACTTGTTATCCTCACTTTTTATAGGTGAAATATTACCATTAAAATTAGACCTTCAGTTTAAAAAAAAAAAAAATCTTGATGGTGTTAATTTGTACAACTGAACATTTTCAAATATTGTTCAGATTTGAAAAGAAAGTAGATATGAAAGCAGGCAGTATTTTAGGAAGACTGCTCCCCTCTTCACTAAGTAAGAAAGTTTCAGCATTTTACTTTTTTATATACACGTATATAAATATATACAAATTTATATACACTATATATATATATTCCTTATATAAAGAATATTTAAGGCAGTACCTAATTAAAATATTTGTTATAGTTTTGTTCCTTAATAAAAATATATATTAACTACTTTAGCTTTGCTTCAGTGACATCTGTCACTGAAGAAATATCTCACAAACCCATAGACTCATACATTTGAATTGTTTATCGTGACTTACACATCTATGTAGAAAGTGAGCAAAGAGCAAACTTTATCTAAAATAAGGTGAAATATTTTTCTGATATAGAACATCAGTCATTTACATTTTTAACAGTATCAAATGATACAACAACAACATATAAAATGATACAAAAACAACAACGACGATGACAAAATCAACAATGAGAAACAGGAAAAAGGAGCACGTTTGCTTTCTGTCTAGTTTGGTCAAAGGCAATATGTTGTTTTAAGAGCTTGCATAGAAATATCCATAAACAATGTTGGATTTGTCATTCACATCAGCAAGCCTTTCCATGAGTTTAAATTTGAAGCTTAAATGGTTTCAAACATTAGTGAATTAAACTCATTAAAAATGGGTCAAATATTTATTTATTTATTCATTTGTTTTTTATTAAATAAAAATCTTTTCAGATTAAAGGGGAAAAGTAGGTCCCCATTATTTTTTTTTTTACGAGGTGATTCTTCAAAATTGCTCAGACTTCAAGGTTTTTCAAACTCTTGAGACTTTTTTTGAAAGAGAACATCTTGCTGCAGAAAAATCTTGGCATCCTGAAATACAAGGCTGAATTCTTACTGATTATAGTGGAACCAAGTTTATTAATAAATAAGGAAGTACTTTCATCTGTATTTCAGTGTATGGTGAACTTAGTATATGATTAGAAAAGGAGGATTAAGGCTGTGTCTACATTAGCAAATAATTCAGTATGATAGGAGCAAATCAGTAGATCAAAGCAGTTGATGCTGAAGTCCTACGTCTTACTATATGTTTTAAAGTTTTCACTTCAGACCAGGTTTAGCATGATCCCCGGGACAGAATGTCCCCATCACACACATGATTCTAAGTCACTCACTCAATGCCCAGACACTTATGGCTGCCTTAGGGAACATACCACACTTGGGACATATCTGAAAGAGATCCCCATTTAATTTTATCTGAAATCCAGTTTGCAACCACCTAATACTGAATGTGAAGAAAACTGAGGAACTCATTTCAAAGTTGAACTGCTGCTCTAGACCAAAATGTTAGGGTAATGCAAACTAAAAAATGCTATCTAACTGATTGAACGTAATTCTTGTAACTTAAGTGACTCTTTGCAACTCCCACAGTGAGAGGAGACCAAGGAGTCAGGCTGAAAAAAGTGCACTGTGGCTACTTTAGCAATTCCAACCTTAAATCAGCACTTGCAGTCCAGATGCTTCGGAAACATCCTGGGGAAAATATACCATAAAATAAAGTAAGCAGGTGTGTTAGACTTGCCAGGCATTATGTCTTGAATACCTGGAGTTAAGTTGGGGAAGTTGGCAATTCTCTGCCACAGTACAGTGGCTTTCAAAGAAAGATTTCCAACCTAGTGAAGACCCCTCATCAGTCCATGTGGCACGAAGCCATGCAGCCACTGCACAGTGCTGCTCTGGAGGCAGTCTAGCTGAGTTATTGCAGCACTCTGACAAGCTGATAAGCCCTGTCAAGAAGTCTGTAAATCAGCAGCGTTTATTAGCTCAGGTCTGGTACTTCAGAAACTTAGATATACTACTTCTAGACCTGTGCTGGTTCACCAACAGCCAACCTGGTTTTTGCCTTCATGGTAAAGATATATCTGCAGCCTCCTGTCAGTGTTTGAACTGCACCTTCTCCAAATCATTAGACCAATCGTATTATCTTGTTCTCTGCTTTTTAATTGGAGGCCTCCTTCAAGCAAGTCAAGCCAATTCAAGCATTTGCTTCTTGTGACAGAGTAAAGCAGTTTCTAACTACACGAGGATTCACATTAGCTATGTTTGACTTGCAGTTCACTTCCTACAAGAATTTTTCTTTGTTGATTCATTTCCAACCATATAACCCCGTATAATAATAATGTCAATGTGGTGTTTTTTAAATTTTCCAAGAGCTGGTAGGATCTGACATATTTTGATGTTTCCATAATCCCAAGGTCTCACATCTGCCACTCTGTATTGGCAACTAGTTTGTGTGATGAAAACAGTTGCAATAAAACATGTGTGAATCAGAGCTGTGTTCCCCCCAGCAGTCTTCTTTTTCTGTTTGCTTTAACATTGATTACTTAAGAGTGAAATTTAAAAGCCGAGCCTTGCTGTGATAGAAGCATTACCTAAATAAAGCCATATCATTCTGAATATCTTTTAAGGATAAAGTGGGATCGGCAAGTATTTTATCCAACTGCTACAAATAGGATAACATGCATATGTACACTGTTTCTCAGCTGATCATTCATTTGCTCTGTAAGTGGATGTCAGTCAGTTTTCATAAACAGAAGACAAAACAAAGAGTAAAAAATCAGGGTTCAAAACCAAACCCTGAAAAAAAAAAAAATCAACTGTCTTTTCATTGAATTTTCATCAAGCCCCAGTTTTAAAATAAGAAATACTGCATTTAAAATGAGTGCTGAGACAGACCTCTGTTTTTGTAAATTCATTTTTTAAGGGTCTCAGCAAGACCAGGTGTTCCATTTTTCTGCTCTTGCCTACCACAGAAAGCAATCTTAAAGCACAGAGACTGCATTGGAGCCAAAGGAAAGGATATTACTGATAACCAGAACAGGTCACCAACATAATACAGAGCACAAGCTGTTATGCAAGTTAAAACACCCTGAAAAGTGACAGGGATACTCAGGTCAGATGAGACCAGAAATACTTGTATACTTAATGTGTTGTAGTGTAATGACATGATACTTCTTTAGCCAGTGAAAAAAAAGAACTTTGAGGCAGCTGTTCTGCTAACTACCTTCAGTTTGGGAGACTCCGTCCTTTGTTTTCTGTCATACAGCAATAGTCTGGAGAAAATACTGAAAATGAGTCAGTGTTTGGTTTTATATTGAAGTCAGCCCTTGAAGGAGCCAGGAATGGGTGTGGTAAGCCAGGGTGAATCTCCAACTGTCCCCAGGTGTCATCCCTGCTGTGCTGGTGTGACCCTGCAGAGGACAAGTTAACAGCACAGAGGCAAGAGCATGTCCCTCCACTGCCCCTCAGGGAGGGAAGAACAACTCACCTGTCCACTGTGCTGTCCCTGTTCCTTGCTCAGGGGCCTGGCACAGAGGCAGCATGATGCAACATTCAGCAGTCTTCCCCATCACCTAAACTAGTGCATTGTCCCTGTGTTTTACAGAGGTTTCTATCAGAGGAACTCCTGACATATATGTATGAAGCATATGTCTAATCTGCTGACACTTCACTAATGTCAGCATGAATCCAAAACTACTTCTGGCAAGCTGCTGAACAACAACCAATATCCCAAACGTTAGGAAGGCTCTGCCTTTAACACTAATGAGTTTTTTTTTTCTCCTGTTATGTGAAAGTATAATCCTAAAATATATGTTTTCAAGTGGGAAATGCCCTTTTTCACTTATCCTCCATCCATGGGTCAAGGCCTCCACAGTGCAGAAGTGTACATGGACTCTCTCTCCTTTACAAACAAGTCCCTGATGCAACAGGAATGAAACTCATACCTTCAGAGGGTACAGATAAACTATGTAGTACACAACACTTTATTTTAAAGAACTACACAAAATCTATTCCTATTGATTAATATTAATTTAATAATGAAGATATTAAACTTCCTGGAAAGCTAATGCCCTATTTCTGAGTAAATTATATACTGTAAACAGACCCTAAGAGATGCAAATGTTGTTTGGCTTCACTTTATCAGAAGATTTGAATGCTGTGTCACCCTGATGATATCAAAATACCAGATAATAAGGTATATACCAAAAGAATAAAGTCTGTCTCCTGTGGTTACAGTCCACCCATCACCATGGTGTGGAGATGGCAGTGCTATCTAGCATGGCCCTCCAGGATATTTGAGGCACCTCGCTGCATGGAGGATAGCAGTTATGACAGTCTTTGTAAAACAGAGCACCTTGGGGAATTTGGTTACTTGAGATTGTAACAAAAATCACCTTGTGAAGTTCTGAAAAAAGGTAAGGAGCAAGTAGTAAGGGAAATGTCTTGAGTTACTAAAATTCTTAATTTAGTATGCATTAATTATTGGTTAATTAAGTTTTATTTCTGTCTCAAAGATTTACTGGCATTCAGATCTTTGGTGGTTTTGATAACTTTCATTAACAGACAGGATAAGGTTTTTTTTGAAAGGGCACCACCAATCTATTCGTTCCATAGGTTTGTATATGTATAATATATTAATATATGTATAAAAATATTAGGGAAAAAAAAAAAAAAAAAGACCTCCATTGGAATTTTGGTTTATTTAATGGAAGGTTAAAGTTTGTAAAGAGATTGATTTTGTGATTAGTAATTAATTCTTTAAATATTTGATGGAATATCTGTAAACAGTTTATATTTTTTATTTTTATTTTTATATTCAGGGAACACACAGAGTGCCAAGACCATAATCTTATACACCTAATGCTAGAAATTCTATTCACCTGATCAAATCACAGGGATCAGAGGGATCAGAGGGACTAATGTTTTCTCCTCAGAACCAGAGATGTAGGAAATGCAGATAGAAGGTAGTGTTTATCATTAGGAGATAAAATCAGCTGAAAAAAAAAGGAATAACAGATCACAGAACTATGATGGTAGACCTCATGCAGCTCCCTAAGATTTTGTCATAATCCCATGGTTTCAACATAATCACCACTCAATATTGTTGTCACCTGCTCTGTTCAGGAAGAACAACAGGCCACTTCATGTGCTTGTCCCAGATACTTTCTTGCAAGGGCACAGAGATCTACAGGCATAGTTTATTAGTTTGGAAGATGGAGTGAATCTAGACTACAGGAAAGATTTTTCTTCAGCTCATGCAATCTCAGGGTGCACCTAAGAGTATTTCTCCCTGTATCAGATTGGGTGATCCCCCATAAGCTGTATATATGTAACAGCAAGGAAAACAGGGGAAACAGACTTCATGCTGAGGCTTCAGAGAATTGTTGCACTGTAGCATAGATATAGTTTCTGTGACTGAAAGTTTCAAAAATTGAAAGTCATACATACACATGGGGAATGGAAACATGCATCTTTCTTTGCAAAGAGAACTCTGTTTTGTGTTCACGTTTGACCTTGAAAAACAAACGTCTGAAGAAATTCCATTTTTAAAGCAGTCATTGTAATTATGTAAATAATTCACAGATAAGGTTTACAGTTCATAGTTTAATTTTTTTAGTTATGTATGAAGTAAAGAACCCACAAATAAAAAATAAATATAATTTAACTGGACAATAACAAACTGGAGATGACCTCCTGGAATGCTACAATTTTTACATTGTTTTTTTAACATATACATATTTTCACAAACTTCAAAAGCAGTCTTGGTATACTATTTAGGTGTCCCTAAAATAAAAAAGGAAGTAAAAAGGACATAAAACTTCATTTCTGTAAAATCTATGTTTTAAGGAGATATTTAGAAAGACTCTGTACAACAGGCAGTACAGGATATAGGGGGTATATTCATGTGAAAACAGGGTTAATGCTCTGTACTAAGAAACTAGCTGCATTTATCAGGTAGGATTTTTTTAGTGTTGCTCAGTAGGTTATCAACCATTAACTAACATAAAGCTACCTAACAGGTGTCAGCATTAGGTCCCATTAGTCCTAATAAAATTAGTTAAGATGAGAACTGGTATTAGTTTTTTTTAAAAAAAAAAAAAAAAAAAAAAGTACTCTGCTTTCCTCTAGATACGTAAGTACAAAAGTGCAAGCCCCCACTCTTAGAAGTTTTGACACCTCAATTATATTTCACAATCACATACATGTGTGGTGAGCCTCATCATGAGGATAATTCCCTTACCCATTTACACAACTGCTCAGACAGACAGGTATAGTTGTTTATTCCCTTTTTATTAAATGTAAAAGAAAGTAAGGAAAATAGTTGCTTAGGTAGGCTCAGTTTCTGTGAGGACTTCCATTT
>NC_140296.1:66657448-66792448 GCF_964211825.1 Aythya ferina
AAAGTGCAGGACTTGGCATTTAGCCATGCTGAACCTCATCCCACTGGCCTCTGCCCTTACAAGAAAGACAACAAGGTGCTGAAGAGCTTCTAAAGAAGGACAACAAAGGTGGTGAAAGGTCTAGAGAACAACTCCTATGAGGAGTGACTAAAGGTACAGATGTTATTTAGTCAGGAGAAAAGGAGGCTCAGGGGAGACCCTATCAGTCTCTACAACTACCTCAAAGGAGGTTGTAGTGATGTAGGTGTAGGTCTTTTCTCCCAAGCAACAAGCAATAGGACAAGAGGAAATGTCCCCAACTTCCTCCAGGGGAGACTTAGGTTGGATATTAGGAAAAATATCTTCACTGAATGGGTTTTAAAACATTGGAACAGGCTGCCCAGGGAAGTGGTTGAGTCATCATCCCTGGAGGTATTTAAAAGATGTGTACATAGGATTCTTAGGAACATGGTTTATTGGAAGACTTGGCAGTGTTAGGTTAATGGCTGGTCTTGATCTTCGAGGTCTTTTCCAGCCTAAATTATTCTAGAATTCTATGAGCAAAGACTAAGGAACCTGTGGGCCCTCCAGAAGGAATTGAGAGACCTGGTCACCTGGGACACAGAGAAGACTGAGGTACTCAATGACTTTTTTGCCTCAATTTTCACTGGCAAGAGCTCTAACCATGTAGCCCATGTCCCAGCAGGCAAAGGCAGGGACTAGGAGAATGAAGAACAGCTCACGGTAGGAGATCAGGTTCAAGACAATCTAAGGAACCTGAGGGTGCACAAGTCCATAGGATGTGATGAGATGCATCTGTGGGTTCTGAGGGGAATGGCAGATGAAGCTGCCAAGCCACTGACTAGAAGATGAGAAACATAACCCCATTTTTCAAAAAATAAAAAAGGAAGACCCAGGGAACTATAGGCCCATCAGTCTCACCTCTGTGCTCAGCAAGATCATAGACCAGATCTTCCCGGAAACTATCGTAAGACACATGGAAAATAGGGAGGTGATTGATGACAGTCAACATGGCTTCACTACAGGCAGATCATGCCTGACTAATCTGGCCTTCTACAGTGGGCTTACAACATTGGTTGTACAGCTGAAATACTGAAGTACTGGCTTCATCTGCCTGGACTTGTGCAAAGCATTTGACACTGTCTTGCATGATATCTTTGTCTCTAAATTGTAGAGACATGGATTTCACAGATTAACTACACAGTAGGTAAGGAATAGGCTGGATGGTCACACTGAAAGAGCTTCAGTCAATGGCTCAGTTTCCAAGTGAAAACAAATGACAAATAGCATTACTCAGGGGTCGGTACTGGGACTGGTGCTTTTTACCATCTTTGTTGGTGACATGGACAGTAACCATAACAGCAAGTTTGATGATGACACTAAGCTGTTTAGTGTGGTTGACACACTGGAGGGAACGGATGCCACCCAGAGGAACTTAGACAAGCTTGGAAGGTGAGCCCAAGTGAACCTCATGAAGCTCAAGAACAACAAGTGCGAAGTCATGCATCTAGGTTGGGGCAATCCCAAACATAAATACAGGCTGGGCAGAGTTTGAATAGAGAATAGCTGTGATGAGAAGGTTCTGGGGGTGTTGGTTGATGAGAATCTCAACATGAGCCAGCAGTGTGCACTTGCAGCCCAGAAAGCCAACCATATCCTAGGCTACATCAAAAGAAGCATGACCAGCAGGTCGAAAGAGATCATTCTCCCCCTCTATTCCTCTCTCATGAGACCCCAACTAGAGTACTGCATTCAGCTCTGGGCAGCCCAGCACAAGAAAGACATGGACCTGTTGGAGCCAGACCAGAGGAGGACTATGAGGTTGATCAGAGGGCTGGAGCACCTCTCCTAAGGGACAGACCAAGGTAGCTGGGATTGTTTAACCTGGAGAAGAGAATGCTCTGGATCGAAACCTTATAGTGGTCTCCCAGTACCTAAAGGGGGCTACAGAAAAGACTCTTTGTTAGGGAGTGTAGTGATAGTGCAAGGAGTAATGGCGTCAAACTAAAAGAGGGTAGACATATTAGATAAAAGGACGTAATGATTTACTATGAGTGTGGTAGGGCACTCATACAGATTGCCCAGAGAAGCTGTGGATGCCCCATCCCTGGAGGTGTTGAAGGCAATCTTAGACAGGGCTTTGGGGAACCTTGTCTGGTGGGTGGCATCCCTGCCCATGTCAGGAGGGTTGGAATTAGATGATCTTCCAGGTCCCTTCCAACGGAAAGCATTCTATGAAGGCTGGAGAAAAATGCATATTGTCATGAAATAGAACAAACAGTAGTCATAATTGTGCTGATGAGGAGCACAATCTTGTAACTCCTTGAAAATTGGATGAATATATGCTCACCGTCAACATGGTACATTTCAAAAAGTTGTGTTGTGTTTTAGGAAAAAATTGAATTATTTTAATTAATTGGAGCACTTTTAAGACTACAGGTAACTAACATCATGAAGAACAACTTGGGCTCTGATCCCCAGAAACTCTCTACTCTGCAGGAAGCTATACGGATGTCTACAAAAATTTCATTTTTCTATCAGTTACCTTGTAAGTGGTGTTTGGGCCATCATATTCCTCACCCATGCAAGGTTGTTGCCAGGCATGAGCTAAATCCACTAGCTACATCCCCTGCCCTTGAGAACAGGGCACCTGGCAGAGGAAATGTTGGCCATTTCTCAGTACTGTAAACATGACAGTGTGCTGGTAGTGTTACTAACACATGTGAGTCTTGTTGAAATTGTAACATAATTTCAGAGTTTAGGACAGCTAAATGCTTACTCCTTAATTATTCCAAGGTCTCAGAGAGCAACTTTGAGACTAGGAGGGAAACTGAAGTCTTGAAATTTCCTTAAGTCCTGGTCTCAGGGATCCAGACTGAGGAATGCCTTTCATGAAATTAGTGACTTTCTACCAGGTTTACCAGAGGTAGCTAAGAAAACAGAAGCAAACCTTTCTGGATTTAGAAGGAAGTGAAAATGATCAAAGAATTTATGCTTCTCCATACTGCTAGTTTTGAGAGGTGGCTGTAAGGAATGCAATTGGTGGCCCTCAAGTGTGATCAGGATTTTGGCTAAATTGAGTAAAGAAATAACAATCAAGTTGTGCACAGGATGACCTTTATTTAAGTAGTTTTTGCACTTTTATTGTGTAATTTATTTTATCTTTCATAAAATATTTATTTAAATTTATTATCTTTGTCCCTCCTAAGGCACCAATATCTTTTTTTCACATTAGTTTGTAGAAACCATTCCTTTATAAAAGAAAAATGCCAAGAAGTGTCTCCATTCTTCTGGGGAAAAGTAACCCTTCTTTGCGACTTCGCTGTGAGAAAGAGAGTGAAAGAAGAGTAAGATTTGGTGCTGGTCTATCTCACTTGTCAGAGATTGGTTGGCATATCACAAGGAAAAATCTGAAGCATGATAGAATTCTACTTTATAAAAAACACCTATTGTTTAGGTTTGAACTGGTTTAAGTAATTACTGCTGTTTCATTCAAAACCATAGCTAATCACAAACTGACATTTGTTACTGATAGAAATGTATCTTTAAAATCTTTTTTGCACAAAAGTTTTGAAAAACAGATTAATTTCTTCTGGGTGCTAGTATGACTCCATTTTTCCAGCCAACCTTCATACTGCTTCAAACATTTCATTTCTGTAATCACTGGTTTTAAAATGTCTGTTAATTGTGATGTGCCTACCAGCATTCCTGTCTGCTATTAGGAGGCAGAAAGGTGTGTCAAAAAGTGATATGAATAAAGCTGAGGAGGAAGGGGATAGCTTTCTTTGCTCTCAGTTATATCTCAAAAGGAAGAAAGGTAATAGCTAGGGGAAATGTCTGTAGAGATGCATTTTTAAAAATGTGAACAAAGTATCATCTCATTTCCCAAAGTGTAATGACTAAGTAGTGATCTAGTCATGTTCAATAAATGGATGAATTATTACTAGTGAATTATTATGGCTGCTGTTTATTGCTCTATTTCTTCCACCTACTGCTCTCCATCTCACCTCCTCCTCCCACCCTCCTCCCCATCCCTCCCTCTGATAAACTTCACTGTGAAGTTTTTGTTTATCTTTTTCATCTTTTTTTTTTTTTCTTTTTTTTTTTTCTGTTTGGGTCATTTCCTCCATATTTCTTTTTAAGTTTTCCCCTCTGGCCAGTTATTTTTATTTTGTCTTTTTAAATTTTGCTTCTTTTAAAGAATTATGACTCAACACTCTTTCCACTAGTTTCTTTTCTCTGTCTTCCATTCTAAAAGTGACTGGTGCAAGTCACTTTTAGTGTACATAGAATACATAAGTCTCTTTGTACTATATAGAGTACATAAATCTCATTCCATGTATCTTTATTTGCAGATCTTCTCCTTATATAGCATTTTCTTTATGAAATCACTCATCTCACACTGCAATTTTCTTTATTCCTTTTCCTCAAGTGTCATCTTTTTACCTCATGTTTCCAATGCAAGTTTTGTTGAGGAATCCCATCTTTCCTCCCTGTTGCAGTTTCTTCTCACAGTTCCTGCTTTCTGCTGCATTTGATGGAAAATGCAGGGCATAAAAACAACCTCCTACAACCTCTCCCCAGTCAGTCTTGTGCCTTTTCTTTGGGAGTACCCAAGTTGGCTAAAGACCCCAAGCTGCTCAATTACTCTCATATATTCAATGTCAATCCCCCCTTTTCCTTTTCCTGCCACTCTTACTGTTGAGATTTGGTTTCTGAGACCTTCTTCCACCAAGATCAGTAGAGTTAGGGTTCAAAATAAGATTGCTGTTCAGAAAATAGTCTTGCTTCACTCACTCTGCTTTCTTGAAGGACTGACATTTAGAAATGTCCTTTGTGAAACAGGTATTTTGTAGTCTCCAGAAAGCTGGCAAATCACATGGAAGTGGGATAGTCTTCATAACTTCCTCTGTCTCTGCCAGGAACTGGGGACTGATTATGTGAAGCCACTGAAGCAGTCAATGTGGGAACAATAGAGGGAGACCTCTCATCTCAGAAGTCTGCTTTTGTCATTACTTTGGATGACACAAACAGGTGTTGTCTACAGCTTCAGTACTGGTTTCTCTTTGGGCTCCATTTGTATTTAAGAGGCATGCACAATTGTATCTAGAAAATGTCTAAATATATGTATTACTCTTTTAGCATGGGAAGCATTTTGCTCTTTTCATGCTCCTCAGTCTTTACATGGACTACATATAGGACTGAGTAATTCTAATGAGAGAAAATTAAATCCAGTCAACATTACCCCTTACTAAATACCTGAGTTTATCCCACTGAAAAGGGTCACAATTGGTTGCCTTCATAATTCTCCTGTTCCCACCATAACACTGCAGTAGCTCTGGGATGTGAGTGCCATGCTGTCTGTATACTAAGCTTTTAGATCAACAGAAGATAATTTTTGATGCACAGTATCAAAAATCTTTGACTGTGTCAGGCCTGACTGGGTCTGGCTTTGTCCCTCTCAGAAGACTATAACTTACTCTCTAAGTAGTAGCATTTGAACTGTGTTTTGTGTCAATGTGGGATAAAGAAACAAGAGGCCTGCATGTAATTTGGATTTTTCTAAGTATCTTGTTTCAATCCAATGTACTGTTGTGTAATTAAGCCAGTAAATCTATATGGCCAGCCTATTTGAGGACTTGGTCTGATATCTTCAGTCAGTGACAAATTCTAGTTTCCATTGCTTGTTCAGAGATGATAACAGTGTGATTTACAGGTATAAGTAACAAATGAGATCAATTAAAAAGACTAAGACTGGCACCTGTCTAAGTGTAGGGTTGCACTAAATGATTCCCACATCTTTGTTTCCTGTATGACCTTGCATTTGCAGCCTCTCCTCTTGAAGGTTAACAATAGGAGAGTTGTTCCTTAATGGTCATGAACCAAGAAAGCAGGCCTTATCCTGTGGCCCAGGTATATGATTATTATCTCTGAGTGAAAACAACAGCTGTATTTTTCAGCTCTGTACGTATAAATGATCCTAGTGTTTCATATAGTTCTTGACTACAGCATCTTGTATTGCCCAATTTGTTATGAGTCTGTTCTGTGAGCTGCCTTTGTATAGTTGAGCTGAACTCACAGTCAGCTACATTATTTTTTGTGTGTGTTTGTGTGTATAATTCTCAGTATTTTGTATTCTTACAGACATTTATAGAATACTTTAAAATTATTATATTCCCAAGAAATTTTCAATCTGATTAATTTTTTTAAGAGTGGAAGGGAAAATATACAACTTTAAAATTAACAGAACCAGTTTGATGATATTTCCATTCCTTCCATCTCTATTATTGTCTAATGAAACCTAATGATCATTTTATGACAGGTCATATTAATACAGAAACTCCTTAAAGACTGTGCTTAACATGAATGATGAAATCTTTATTTTTATTATTCCACGTAAATGCTTAAAGGTACATCTGTGTTTTATTAGAGTATGTATTTCTCTGGACACTGAAATTTTAATCCAGTCAACCAGTAAGTATTTTTTATAATGTGTTAAAATAGACCACCCTAGCAATGTTGCTGCAAAGGAAAAATCATAGGTAGAAGTCAGAAAAAAAAAAAAAAAAAAAAAAAAAAAAAACACAAAAAAACACAAAAAAACACACCACAGCTATTTTATGACAGCTCAAAAAATAAGTACCAGGACATCCCTGATCATCATAAATACCAGGTATCATGTAGGTATCTGGTACCAATAGGTACCAGGACATCCCTGTTATATATGGAGTGGTAATTCGTGTCAAGTAAATGGTTGATATTAATAAAGAAGGGGGAGATTTGGGAGTGTGGCCATGGGGGTGGGCAAGCCCCATGGTTGATGATAATATTAGACTCTTAATGATGAGGCCATCAGGAATGTAAAAGAGTTTAGAGGGAACAAAGAAGGATGATTCAGGAGACTCCGTGCAGTCTCCGGTTTCTTGTTCTCCAGACATTAAGGCATGGAAGTTTCTGGGTGTTTGCCATTGCTGTTATTTGCAAAACTGGTTGACCAATGACAAGTTGTTTTGAAAAGGACTGCTGTGGGGAGAAGGGTATAAGAGGGGAGCCTGCCCTCAAGATAAAAAAAAAAGAAGGCAACACGATGAAGTTATGTCATCAATGAATAAGCAGAAAGCAGGAATGAAAAGGAACAGGCTAGCAGAACGGAGGACAGGAAAGGAACAGGCACATTGATGGCTTAATGAAGGTAGGTTCGGCCAAAGTCTGCAAACTGCTCAAAGAAACTTGTACAGAAAGTCACTGGAAATAGGTGCACCGGAGCTGGAAAGAAGCTCCAGCTGAGAGAAGTGGACCCGCGCACACAACTGCCCCTGGCTGGTAAGCAGATTCCCCATTATGGGGAATCATACGTCCTTAGAAACAAAGACTGTCCTGGTAACCTTACAGCTTATTCTCCTTATTAACAATCAGACAGTTTATGATCCTGAAACATGGGACCAAATCGATGTCAAGGTGTGGGACTCTGCAACTAAAAACGACAAGGTTGCAGTGGGATTGGTCGGCCCCTAGTGAGCAGTCTCTGAGGCCTTAAAGAGCCATGTCGGGCCACAATACCAGACAGTGAGGGAGCTGTGGGCTCCTTCACTGTTCCAGAGGGGCCATCGGCCCCTCTGCTGCTACAGCCATCAAAGGCTTTTGCTGTTACGTCCCCTGGTGACTTGGACTTTGGCCCAGGCCCTATTGGCCTTGAAAAGGACATGGATATGCTTTTCTTCAGTCTGGGAAGAATGGGATGCATAAGGCCTGAAGACCAAGTTGCTTGACAACTTAAAGCGAGACATATTGTTCAAAAGGAATGGAAAATGGAGACTGGTGTTTGTAATCAAAAAAAGGAATGGAAAAATGGTGACTGTTAAGTAATGGAACTTAAAGGATTGTTTGTTACCTTTCCTGATTGCACATATGTATAGGCATACTCGGGTTTAGTATGTAAAGCAATGTTCTGTATATTTAGAATATTTGATGTTCGTGTGTGCGTGTTGGTGGAGCATAGACTTCCCGCACACCCAGCGCTGTTTACTTGCCTTTTATACCTTTTATACCTTTTATAAATATTTCTTTTATAAATATTACAAAATTCAGTTTGAGTTGAGACTTCATTTATAACATGTTCAGTGTATTGTCACTGTCCCTGAGAATGCTGAAAATACCCTCTCCCAGAGGATCAAGTTCTGGAGTGGACAGCAAAGCATTACCCATAGCCATGCAATCTTCCAAGTTTTCAGAAAGATACCTAATATGGCCCTAAGTTTCTGGTTATACAGACACTTCCTAGAAACCAGGTCTGAAGATTAATAACATTTTCCATCATATATTGTGGAAATATTTTATATCACTAAGTTGTAACTGGATTTTAACTAGAAACTTTGATGCAATAGGCCTCAGACTCCATTAGTAACACTTTCTTGTGTACTAGCACCTGGGTTTCAAACTTTATATGAGTGTCACTTTTAAAGTGCTTCTTCTGCTATGTTCCATAGTGTTCCCACATTTACATGCTCTCTTTTTATTTAATGAACTGAATTAGCAGATATTCCTTGTTTTAAAGAATTACAGATGTTTTAATTAAAGTATTCAATTAAAATTTTCCAAAATGAATTGAATTTCTGTATTTGGCTATGCTCAATGATTACTCGTATCTGGCCTCTTACAGTATTGCTGTAAGTTACTTTATAAGGTATTCTTTAGCTATCATTCAGTGCATGTTATTATTATCACATACTGAATTATTTAAACTATCTTCAGGCAGACTTAAATTACTCTATTTATATTTTAAATAGAAGCTATTTATTGCACTTTGCTCTTTCTGTAACTTACCTGCTTTCCATGTTACATCAACATCCTTCCAATAGATGCTTATTCTCCTCACCCCATTACAGCAGATCTTCTGAAACAAATCTCCAGTCATAGAGGAGATTTCTTGGCAGAACATGCTATATAAATCCATGAACCTTTTAAGCAGGTCGAGAAGTGTAATAAACAATGATTTTCAAAGGGGGGCTGGTAATATAAAATGTGATGGGTGTAGGGGGAGAAGTGATAGCTACTCTTAACACTAATGTTGGCTATTTGTGTGGAGACTTTTTGGAAAGTCTGATTTATTGTGGTAGAAGGGCCTCAGAAGAGAGAAGGTTGGTCTCTCCCTGGATTAGCACTGCATGGTGGTCCTGCATCCTAGACCCTAGGCTGGAGAGTGTCTGCACCACAGGGTGGAGGTTGCCCCCCAATCCATCCTACACATTCATCCAGCCCAGAAGCAGAGCAAATACATAAAACAGGGGTTGGCCCTGTCCCAGGGAGGTCACTGCCTAAGTGAAGCAAAATTGCTATGCCTTGAAACATGAAAACACAGCCCTTTCTGAAAGGAAACCTCAAGGGCTCATTTTCTTGTTTTCCACAGGGCTCACAATTAAGGTTTCACACAAGTTAATACTGATTATGAAGGGATGGAAAAGACCACTGTGGCAAGAGAGGACTGAACTTTGGCCACTTACTGTGTGAGCTAAAGCAACAGGGGCTGGTCCACCACTTCCCTTTGTGGCTCTGTTTGAATTCAGTTGATTAATGTTGTATGTGCATGTCTACTGAGGCACTGCATTTAAAAGGATTGTTTACCATAGCCTTATAATCAACCTGCCTTAGCAGCACCCTATTACCCATGATAACAGGGCTGCTGCAATTTGGGTCTGAAAGAAAACTGCCTCAGATGGGCTCTCGGATGCTTTAGTGCTAGTATGCTGCCCTGTTATCTCCATTTGTAATTTGTTTTCAAGAACAGCGATTTACATTTCAGTTGGATTACACCTTTTAATGTATCACAAACGTAAAGTGGCTGCAGTGAAAACTCACATTGCCACTAGATTTCAAACGATGCATTTGAGGCTTCAGTGGAGAGGATTACAATTACAATTAAAATCAAAAGCTTGCTCATTCTTTTAATGATGCACACTAACCCTTTGTATACTAAGAAGTCTATCATAGTGCTATACAATCATGATTTTTTTTAGGGATATGAAATAGCTGTATGCATTCTGTCTTATCATCTACCACAGGCAAATGCTGTTCTTCTGAAAAGGCGCACATCCTCCACAGTCCCACAGTCAGTTCAGAGGATGATTTACCTTGATAAAGAATGTAGAACACATTAAAAAATAATAATAAAAAATATATATAAAAAATAAAAAAGAATGAGGATAAAGAAATACATTTCTTATATGCTGAACATATTTTAAGAACAAACTTCATTTTCTGGAGGTTGTTGCTGCCAATGTATGTAGTTATGAAGGTTTCTGTTGAAAGTATAATGGTACCAGTGGATGAAGTACAAAATATCAGTGTGGTATTTTTCTTTCAATGAGCATTGCATGAGTAACAGCAAGTTTATTGGTTTTGTTCTACTTTATTTTTTTTTTGGATTGCTTTTTTTTTTCATCCTGTATTTTTTTCATAGCAGTCAATTTTCACAAATCTACATTTATTTATTTATTTATTTATCAATACAGAATAATTTTCATCTAAGGCTCCATCTGGCACTTTAGAAGGGTTTGCCAAACAACAAGTATTTATGTTCTTACTAGGGACTTACTATGTTATTCTTGATCTAGAAAATGATTGAAATATAGGGCAGACACAGTGAAAATGACTCATTCAGATCATGCATGGCAGAAATATCCATTCGATAGACTTCACTGTAGTGTTCAAAAGCTTCTGCTTATAGCCAAAACATGGTCTAGACTCAGGCAACCTAATAGTGTATCTGTGCCTTAAACCTGTCCATTCCTCCTTGCATGTTTGGGAGCATTCCTCATTCCAAATGCATCTCCATGTCTTCTTGAGAGGTTAACATCTATCCCAGGGCAGAAGAGACTCAGACTCCACAAAAAATGGGATGAGGACTTCTATAGCAGATGCTTCTTACCCATGACAGAGGAGTTAGCAACTGCCAAACACATTGTAGCATGAGGGCCCAAAGTTTTGACTCCCTTGAGGCATGGAGGAACAGGAAAAAAGAAGTAAAGTGTGAGGCTTTCAGTAAGATTCAATAAGGCAAAATTTTGTTTTAGTATTTTGAAGATAACTGACAAGCTCTGTAAAACACCATTTAGTAGCCTAAGTAAGAATTCCTTTCCAAGGTGAATTTCTTGTTCTCTGTGATTCCCCTATGAGTGGAATGGAAATGCAGACCATTTCCATTGATAATAGGAAGATAATAGGAATTACTCCATTACTTCCAAGCCATATAGGGAGGGGAGAAAAAAAAAAAAAAAAAAAAAAAAAAAAAAAAAAGTTTAAAAGATTCAGGCTATTCCATCAAAAATTCCTTTGTTTATGGAAAAATATCTTTTACCAAAGCCAGATAGTTAAGTTCATAGATAATAGTTAAGATTGACTTAAATGTCTTAGTCGAGTCAAAATAGTTTTAATTTTAAACTTGTATACGATAAATTCAAACACCTTTCTAAAATGAAATATTTTTTATATCTTAAAAAATCAAAACTTCTAGCATAATATTCACAGAAGAATAAGTGGGATTCCCCTCACTGAACTGAAACCTTTTGAAGACAAGTGTCTAATGAAAGTTAGTCTTTGAGGCTTCCTCTATGTTCTGTGAGAATAGCAAGGGAAATTCTTGCTGACCTAAGAATTTCTCATACTAAAGGTGATCAGTGAAGAAAAGATTCCTGCCTGAATGCTAACCCAAAATGGAATTTGCAAACATAACTCACACACAGCTGTCACACACACTTTTGACAAAGCATATTATCTTGGTTTGATCATAATACATCATAATGTATAATATTATGTTATTATTATTATTATTAATTATTAAATAAATTATATTATTATTAATTAATAAATAAATTATATATTATTATAAGTAAAACATTATTAATATCATAATGTATAATATTAATGTGTAATCATAATTATGATTACAATCATAAACTGGAGAGTGCTCTCCAAGAGCCGTATATTCTCAGTCTTCTATGGGAGATGTTTTTCTGGTTGTACTGCAATGAGACATCAGAAAAAATCATCAAAATGCACCACAGAAGAGCTGGCCCATCTTGACCATGTGGCAGGAATTCAGATTGTTAGGGAACAAAACTGTAGGTTCAAAAGTAACCAAAAGTAGTTTTGAAAGCATAACTAAAGAAAAGTAAACTTTTTTTTTTTTCTTCAGTTTTCATATATTTCAACTTTGATGAGAAATCAGTTGTTTGTGGGTTTGTTTTTTTGTTTGATTGTTTATATGGTGTATTTTTTCATAGAGAACAGCTAGCTTTCACAATTCCCTTCTATCTTTATGAAAAAAAAAATCCTTTTATAAATATTCTCAACATGATGTTTTATATTTGATGAACTAGTCTTTCTCAAAAAAAGCTTGATGAAATGAATTATGAAGAAGCAAGCCCAGATAATTTAGGGACTTTGATTTTCCTGAATGTTATCTTCACATATGCCAATCCTGTATGTCTTGTGTTGTCTTATTCAAGTTGAGGTTATAAAGAAGGAGCACCCATGAATCTCAATGCAGGGTTTTTCTTCCCAATACACATTCTTCTTTTTTGGGGAAAACTTTAGTCCTGCAGTCTTGCCATTTTGGAAGGGTCTTTCCCAGATTTACCTGTGAGGCATGATCACCTGCCTACAGGTTCTGTACTTCTGCTTCTTCAGCACCACCCACATCCTGACAAATTGGGCCACAAGGATTTTTCATCAGGGTAAAGGATCTCTTGCAGGAGCTGAGATGAAGGGAGAATATAAATTTGTAGCCGTTGTGTGTTCATTTCTAAATCTGATTCCATTCTTGACCCTGAAACTCAAAACAAATAAGAGGTAGTAAGTACAATTTTGTGAATAATGAATGTTTTTGCTTTTTGATGGTCCTGAAAAAAAAATATTAAAAAAATAGAAAAAAAAAAGTGGTTTTGATTATCTGAGAGGTATATTTTCTGTGTTGTTTTGTTTTCTTGGTTGTTTTTTGTTTTTGTTTTTGTTTTTAAATCAAATAAAATTTACATTGAACATCACACTTTGAGCTGCAATAATGGTATTTAACTTCATTTTTCAATATGTTTTGGAGATAGTTCAGAAAACAACCCCTTTCAACTGAAAAAACAAACAAACAAACAAAAAAAACACAACACATTATGTATATGATAATAACTTATTTATTTGGAGGAATTATCATTATTCTTTTAGCAATGATTAACGTGAAATGATGTTTGGTACATTTCACTGCACCTGAATCTATTTCAGAAGATATTTCACACAATGTTTTAATTCAAATAACCAGCATTCCTCTGATATAATATTTCTAAAATCATCATCATTGTCTTAGAGTTCAAAAGCCACTCTGTTTAGATTGCCCCTTTCAGGTGAAAAATAGCACCCACATTTTTCCAAATGAGAAAGGTCATATTTCTAGTGTAACCGAATATAAATTCAATATGATTTTCATGTTACACATTACATCATTAGCTACACATTTATAGGGAGAGAGCTAATATATTGAAGATTGTGGCATAGTTCTCTTTCTCAAATGTACCTAATTTTTGAAGTTAAGCAGCACTGAATTTCTTTTTCTTATAAGAATATCTAAAGTACTTTTCTTTTATTGGCTCCTTCCTTTAAGCAAAAGCTGCAGAGCTGATGAATATTTCATGGATAGAAAAACACCTACAATACAGGGTTTTACCTACAAAATCTTTGGGGAAAGGGAGAAAATGGCAGGAAGGCGCTGTAAGGACAGTTCTTTTAAGAAGTCTTTGGAAAAGGGTCTCCATTTCATTTCTCACATCAATAACACCTCCTTCACCCCTTAATACTTTCTTCCTCTCATTTCATTCCATAATAGTATTCAGTCATTTTTGTACTTTTCTTTGTATTAAAGAGTGTCTCCCAAGCTGGCAAAACCATTTTAAAGCTAAAAATTTAAATAGGAAATTCTGAACTAGAAAAAAAAAAAAAAAAAAAAAAAAAAAAAAAAAAAAAAGACATCCAAATATAGTGGCTGTAAATTTGTACAAATCCATTATAAAGGAATAAGAATTGGACAAAATAATCAAATGTACATTTTAAATGGATTTCTTCCTTCTTCTACTGTTCAATCCTAAAGGAGTTCTCCCCACATTTACACTCAAAAGTGTCAAGGGTGACAAAAATACTTCCTTTCACTAAAAATGATCCTCTTCCAGCTGTTAAACGGACTCACATACCATGATATGTAGAACACTTTTCTGACTGCTAACTACTAATAGGCAACAACAACCAACAAAAAGAAAGAAAATATAGCTAATAAAACTATTTCAAAGTATTATAACTCTCTCCATAAATTGCATTAACAGCTCTTGGTCTTATATAGAAGTTTCTCAGGTAATATGATGATTAGGAGAAAAATAAGATCACAGTAACTGGGAGATGGTAAGGGTTAAAAATAAATCTATCTTCTCTTTCAAAATTGTTTTCATCCAGTTTTCCCAGGATAAAACTTTGTTTTTTTTTGTTTTTTTTGTTTTTTTCTTTTGTAATTCTGATCTCAGGTTTGGATTGCACTTGTTAGAAAGTAACCAACTTACTTGTCAGAAACTGGAAGGGAAGTCTGATGTCCAGTTTACAAATTTATATTTGTGACAGCAACAACAACAACAAAAACAACAACTAGTATGTGGCAACACAACTAAGCTTTTTACTGGATGGAATAAAAGACTAGAAAAAAAATCTATGAGGCTTAAGTTAATTCTCCTCACACAACCTGAACCTAAACATTAGATATTTAAACACCAAAATATTGGGTGGCAAGGATGAGCAGACTTCTTGATGCAACCATTCTAGATTAGATTTTCCAGACTGTCAGATATTTTTTCTGCTTTCTTTACCTTTACTCTTCCTTAGGTGTAAACTACATACTGAAACAAATATTTCAGAAATTTAAGTTACATTTGTGAAAAAATACAGTAGATTTCCCTCCACTTCTTTGTGTTTTGTTAGTTGTATAAAATATATTCATCTGATCTTTTACTTTGCCAACTATATCCTCCTTTGGTGCACTGGTTTAGGGTGTTTTTATTTATTTGTTTGTTTGTTTGTTTGTTTTTGTTTTATTTTTTATTTTTTCAAAGAAGCCTCCTTCATCTTGAAAACATGACATGCCTTTTTTGTTTTCCCTTATGTGTGACATTTCATTTAACTGAAAAGCTCTGATATTGTGAGAGCCTGTACAATACAGGTCCGTTGGTAGGATTTCTCTTTGTTATTTAACATGCCACAGTTGCTCAGGTTATCTGCAAACTTCACCAGCAACTGCTTTATTTCTAACTAGCAACTTTTTCAGATAACTAGTAAATATACTGAATAGGTCTGGGTTCATTTGAAGCTCTTTTCAGGATTAAAATACCAGTTGATTTATTCTTCAACTCCAATTATTTTCTTCTGATCTCTCACTTCGTAAGAGTTTAATGAACTTACTTCATATAGTGCACATATGAACATATGCACATATATTTTGGAGAGGTTTATTTTTAAAATGTAATAATGTTAGTTGATCAAGATAAAAACCTCATCAGATAGTTTATAAAATGTGTGTGGTGTGACTTTTTTTTTTTTATACAGACGCATAGATGCTTACTAGTTAGGCTACTGCATTTTGCTAATTGAATTTCTGTCTATCCCAATCATGACTTAGCTTGTGATCAGTCAGTCTAAATGTAATTTGTAGACATTTAGATCATTCTGATTAATTTTTAAGATACTGTCACAGCATTCCTATACATCCTTCTAAAGTTCTATCAGTCCTTTTTTTTTTTTTTCTTTCTATACCAGTATTCCAGAAAACATTTTGGATAGTATTTTAACATCTCTTGATATAATTTATTAAGTTGAATAAATTTGAGTATGTCTTCTTCACCAGAATGAGATTTTGTTTCTGAAAATTCTAATAGCTTTTTATAACACAGTTTCAGAAATGTGTACTTAAAGGAAGGCAGTTTCCATAATATACCCACAGCAGAAATGTTTGAAACTCTTTGGAAATGATTGCCTTGTACTTTCTTGCTTTTCTTTTTATTTTTTTTTTTTATTTTTTTTTCTTTCTTTCCTTTTTTTTTTTTTTTATTAATGAATATTAAGCACACAAAAAAAATTAAATAAGTTATGCATCACAGTTAGCCTTTTAAGCTTTTAAAAACCTGGATATGGAAAAGGTTACCCTCTTAGTGCAATCTTTTTTATTTCTCCTTTTCTTTGTAAGTATGTGTCTTACCTTTAAGTGTGGTAAAATATAAGCCATGCCATAAAATATGCAGTATGTCTGAGATAATGTTACTACAGGAAATGTTATTTCCTGACTTTCAAGTGCTTGAAATTGTCACCTTCCCAACACACTTTCTTTATATATTCAATTACACTCTCATTTGTTCATCTTTGTGTCTGTGACCATCCGTATGCTGTCTACAGGACAAACCCAGTAGCATTTAGTTGCATACAAACAGAATGGGGTATGTGTTTAACCAAAAAGTCAGAAAGTTGCTTTGATTTCTACAGGTACCACTTAAATATGAGGGTTTATTTACATGTTTTAAAATCTAAAGAGTGTCCTCTCTTAAATTAAATAAAGTTTACCCAAACTTTTTTTTTTTTTTTGTGTGCTGCCATCTGTCTGCTGAATATCACTCTGGATTATAATGTAAGAATATTATCTAATTTTCAGTTTTATTTGGTCTTTTGTGAGGCTTCAGTCTTGCACTGCCCATTGCTCCAAGGAGTTAGTTAGATATACAGGACTATAGCGAAGGATATTTCAAGAAGGATACTTAGTGGCCTCTGTTAGGCCACTCTCCATCAACTTTGGTAAGTCATGGGCATTGGGAGAAGTGCCTGAGGACTGGAGTCAAATGTCACTCTGGTCTTCAAAAAAGGCAAGAAGGAGCACCTGAGTAACTATAGACCGGTCAGACTTAACTCCATCCCTGGTAAGGTGATGGAACAACTTATCTTTGGCATTGTCTCTAGTCATATCAAGGATAAAAGGGTCATTAGAGGCTGTCAACATGACTTCACCAAGGCAAAGTCATGCTGACCAACCTGATAGCCTTTTATGAGGATATAATCAGGTGGATAGACGGCGGAAAAGCAGTGGACATGGTCTATCTTGATTTCAGTAAAGCCTTTGACACCGGTAGTGAGGTGGACTGTGAATTGGCTGAAGGGAAGAAGCCAGAGGGTTCTAGTCAATCGGATAGAATCTAGTTGGAGGCATGTATCTAGTGGAGTCCCTCAAGGGTTAGTACTGGGACCAGTGTTGTTCAATATATTCATCAAAGACTTAGATGAGGGAATGGAGTGCACAGTCAGCAAGTTTGCTGCTGACAGTGCACTCGGAGTAGAGGCTGACATGCCAGAAGGCTGTGCTGCCATCAGGTGGGACCTAGACAGGTTGGAGAGTTGGGTGGGGAGAAATTTAATGAAATACAACAAGAGCAAGTGTAGAGTCCTACATCTGGGAAAGAAAAACTCCAGGTACTAGTATAGGTTGGGGAATGACTTGTTAGAGAGCAGCGAAGGGGAAAGGGACCAGAGGGTCTTGGTAGACAGCTGGATGACCATGAGCCAGCACTGTGCCTTCATGGCCAAGAAGGTCAATGGCATCCTAGTGTGTATCAGAAGGGGCATGGTTAGTAGGTCAAGAGAGGTTCTCCTCCCCCTCTACTCTGCCCTAGTGAGACCACATCTAGAATATTGCATCCAGTTCTGTGCCCCTCAGTTCAAGAAGGACAGGGAACTGCTTAAGACAGTCCAGAGCAGAGCCATGAGGATGATTAAGGGATTGGAGCATGCCCCTTATGAGGAAAGGCTTGGGGCCTCTTCTCCCAGATAACTAATTATAGGACCCAAGGAAATGGCCACTAGTTGCACCTGGGGAGATTTAGATAAGATATCAGGAAAAACTTTTTATCTCAAAGACTGGTCAGGCACTGGAATGGCCTGCCCAGGGAGGTGGTGGAGTCACCGTCCCTCACGGTCTTCCAGAAGCACCTGGATGAGGTGCTATGAGATACGGTGTAATAGCTTAGTGGGTAGTATAGGAGATAGGAGGATGGTTGGATTAGATGATCTTGTAGGTTCTTTCCAAACTTGTGTTTCTATGATTCTATGATTCTCAGTGACATAGGACAAGGGGCAATGGGTGCAAACTGAAACGTACGACATTCCACTTAAATATGAGACAAAGCTTCTTCACAGTGAGAGTGACAGAACACTGGAACAGGCTGCCCAGGGGGGTTGTGGAATTTCCTTCTCTGGAGACATTCAAAACCCACCTGAAGAGGCTCCCGTGTGACCTGATGTAGGTGTTCCTGCTCCAGCAGGGGGGTTAGACTAAATGATCTTTCAAGGTCCCTGCCAATCCCTAACATTCTACAATTCTCTGAAACCAGAGTGAGTTCAGTGGTGGGCCACCAAGATGTTTGGGGATAGAGAACTTGCACCACAAGGAGCAACTGCAGGAGCTGGACTTGGTCAGCCTGGAGAAGGAACAGCTTTTGGGGGTACCTCATTACTGTCTTCAACTACAAAAACATAAAAAAGGGATCCAGATTTTTCTTAGAGTTGCATAACTAAAGGAAGATGGGAAAAGGACATATTAAACTGAGTTTCCAACTGGGTACAAGGCAAAAAAAACTTTCCAAAGGACTGTGGTGAAAAAGAAGCTCCAAGACCTGGAGGTATTGCCATCCTTAAAGATAATCACAGGTCACCTGGACAAGGCCTTATCAAACTGTTCTTTGAAATCAGCCCTGTTTGGTTTAGGGTTCTGGAGCAGATAATCTCCAAGGGTCCCTTTTGATCTTTGTTATTCACAGAATTTCTAGGTTGGAAGAGACCTCAAGATCATCGAGTCCAACCTCTACCTAACGCTAACAATCCCCACTAAACCATATCCCTAAGCTCTACATCTAAACGTCTTTTAAAGACTTCCAGGGATGGTGACTCCACCACTTCCCTGGGCAGCCTGTTCCAGTGTCCAACAACCCTTTCGGTAAAGAAGTTCTTCCTAACATCTAACCTAAAACTCCCCTGGCTCAACTTAAGCCCATTCCCCCTCGTCCTGTCACCAGGCACATGGGAGAACAGGCCAACCCCCACCTCACTACAGCCTCCTTTAAGGTACCTGTAGAGAGCAATAAGGTCACCCCTGAGCGTCCTTTTCTCCAGGCTGAACAAGCCCAGCTCCCTCAGCCGCTCCTCGTAGGACTTGTTCTCCAGGCCCCTCACCAGCTTCATCGCCCTTCTCTGCACCCGCTCAAGCACCTCGATGTCCTTCTTGTAGCGAGGGGCCCAAAACTGAACACAGTACTCGAGGTGTGGCCTCACCAGAGCCGAGTATAGGGGGACAATCACCTCCCTAGCCCTGCTGGTCACACTGTTTCTGATACAAGCCAGGATGCTGTTGGCCTTCTTGGCCACCTGAGCACACTGCTGGCTCATATTCAGCCGACTATCCACCATCACTCCCAGGTCCTTCTCTGCCTGGCAGCTCTCCAACCACTCATCTCCCAGCCTGTAGCTCTGCTTGGGGTTATTGCGCCCCAGGTGCAGGACCCGGCACTTGGCCTTGTTGAACTTCATGCAGTTGACCTCAGCCCATCGGTGCAGCCTATCCAAATCCTCCTGCAGAGCCTTCCTACCCTCAAGCAGATCAACACACACACCTAGCTTGGTGTCATCTGCAAACTTACTGAGGGTGCACTCAATGCCCTCGTCCAGATCATCAATGAAGATATTAAAGAGGACCGGCCCGAGCACCGAGCCCTGGGGGACGCCACTAGTGACTGGCTTCCAACTGGACTTGGCTCCATTCACCATGACTCTTTGGGCCCGGCTATCCAGCCAGTTTCTAACCCAACGAAGCGTGCGCCAGTCCAAGCCAAGAGCAGCCAGTTTCTTGAGGAGAATGCTGTGGGAAATGGTGTCAAAAGCCTTGCTGAAGTCAAGGTAGACCACATCCACAGCCTTTCCCTCATCCACCCAGCGCATCACTTTGTCATAGAAGGAGATCAGGTTCGTCATGCAGGACCTGCCTTTCATAAACCCATGCTGACTGAGCCTGATCACCTGCTTGCCCTGCAAGTGCTGCGTGATGACTGTCAAGAGGATCTGCTCCATGAGCTTCCCTGGCACTGAGGTCAAACTGACAGGCCTGTAGTTTCCCGGGTCTGCCCTCCGGCCCTTCTTGTAGATTCTATGGCTCCAAGGCTGTTTATAACCCCATGGAGGTTTAAATGGTTTTGAAGCTTAGTCTGTTCTACTAAGAACATTCAGATTGAATTTATAGCCTGCATGTACCCTATTTAAGGTAAGAATTTAAGTGCAAGGTAGGTAATGACAAAGTTTGATTTTGCATCCTTTGCAAAAAAACAAGAGGCTTACTCTTTCTGAGATGTATCTTCATTTATAACATTCAATCTGAATTTCATAATATTTATAAAAGGCAAGTAAACAGCACTGAGTGCACGGCAAGTCTATGCTCTACCAACACACACACACTAACATCGAATTTTCTAAACACAGAGCATTGCTTTTACATACGCCTATACATATGTACAATCAGAAAAGGTAACAAACAATCCTTTGAGTCTATTAGTACTAATGTTCATGACTGGGGGAGCAAAATTGGAGTTGGTAATCCTGGTTGAAGTGGTCCCATATCTTCCATGACTTCATTAATTTTTCTCAGATCATATAAGAGTCTCCATTTTCCATTCTTTTTCTTGACTACAAACACCGGAGAATTCCAGTGCTAGTCATGGGAACAATATGCTTTGCTTTAAGTTGTTAAGCAACTGGGCCTTCGGGCCTTATGTATCCTATTCTTCCTGTATTGAAGAGAAACATATCCATCTCCTTTTCAAGGCCAATAGGGCCTGGGCCAAAAGGCAAGTCCGGGTCACCAGGGGGCATAACAGCAAAGGCCTGCAATGGCAGTAGCGGTGGGGGGGGCGATGGTGTAGCAGAAGGATGGCTGGATGAACCCACAGCTCCCTCACTATCTGGCAAACCACACGTTTCTGACTGTGGCCCCACATGGCTCTTTAAGGCCTCAGAGACTGCTCGCCAGGTGCCAAGCAATCCCGCTGCAACCTTGTTGTTTTTCGTAGCAGAGTCCCACACCTCAATTTGGTCCCATATTTCAGGAACATAGACTGTCTGATTGTTAATAAAGAGAATAAGCTGTAAGGTTACCAGGACAGTCTTTGTTTCTAAGGACGTATGATTCCTCATAATGCGCAACTGCTTACCAGCGAGGGGCAGTTGTGTGCGCGGGTCCGCTTCTCTCAGCTTGAGCTTCTTTCCAGCTCTGGTGCGCCTATTTCCAGCAACTTTCTGTATGAGCTTCTTTGAGTGGTTTGCTGAGTTTGGCTGAACCCGTCTCCATGAAGTGATCAATGTGCCTGTTCCCGTCCTGGTCTCTGTTCTGCTAGCCTGTCCTTATTCATTCCTTTTTTCTACTTCTTTATTGATGACATAACTTCATTATGTCATGTTGTCTTTTTATCTTGAGGGCAGGCTCCCCTCTTATACCCTTCTCCCCACAGCAGTCCTTTTCAAAACAACTTTTCATTGGTCAAACAACTTTGCCCATCAACAGCAAACACCCAGCAACTTCCATGCCTTAACGGCTGGAGAACAAGCAACCCGAGACTGCATGGCATCTCCGGAATCACTCTTTTTTGTTCCCGCTAAACTCTTTTACGTTCCTGATCATTAAGAGTCTGATTTTATCATCAACCATGGGGCTTGCCCACCCCCATGGCCACACTCCCACATCTCCCCCTTCTTTATTAACAGCAACCATCTTCTTGACACAAATTATTACTCCATATATCACATGAAACAAGCCACTTATGCCATTACCCTCAGTCTCTTCCTTCTGTTTGTAATTCCCAATTTTGCTTTATATTATAATTCAGTTTGACACATACTTTTCTATTGGTTCACCTTCTACAGATGAATCATTTCTTCGGTGTCTCTGGGACTGATCATGTAAGTAAGAACTTTTGGACATGAGTTTTTTTCAGGTCTCCTGGTCTAAATCCAAAATGCTTTTACATCAGCTATTACATTTTCATTTGTATCTGTACCTTGCCAAGTAAATGGAACCTTCATCCTGACTGTGATATTTCACTGCATATGCAAAATAAATGATAGGCATTAATACTAATGATCTTTTTGTCTCATACACTTAGACTTTACATCCACTACACAGCTACCTCACTTAATTTTCAAGATGACAACAATGCTGGCACTTGACTTACTTTTAGCAGAATTTGATAATGCTCAATTAGCCTTCCACTTTAATTAATTTTTGGTCTCCAACATTATTGCCCTCTAATTTACCACAAGTGCTTAAAAGCAAGTAGTAAGGAGTAGGCATACCCCATGTAACAGCTTTTTTTTTTTTTTTTCTTCACCCTGCGCTCCTGGATCAACAAAAGGAAAAGAATCTGTCGATCTCATTCTCCCTCCATGCATATTTTGAAGGAGTCACAAAATCTCCAGACAATTAAATGTACCCATAGTAAAATATTAACAAATTTGGAAACCATTGTGGGAGGTAGAATCATTTTGCCTGATGAATGTGCCTAGATTGTACTTAATATTTGTCATTTGGTAAGGTTAATCCTTCTAAACTATGTGCTATGTGTTGTTTCCACAGCCAAATGATAGATGCAAGTACCTACAAAGGTCTCTAAAGGAGCTCTTCACCGTCTCATTTATGTGCCTCAGCTGGACATGCAGAGCTTGCCTCCTGAAGTCTTTAAAGGCCATTTCCTTCTATACAGAGGAGAAAAGACCAAGATAGAATCTGTAAACATTGGCCCACACTGTTTCGGTTTGTTTCTGGAGATATTAATTTTCCAGCCGCTGTAAATACCATCTTCCACAGTAAGGCAGTTATTTAGAAAGCCATTCTCTTGCTCTGAACTCCCTTTCTCTGCATTTTTTATACTACCATAATGACTACCATTTTTATTCCATCTTTTCCCCTCAGAATTCATCACAAAGTACATCTGTTTGAATCTAAACCATTTTGCACTTTTTTTTTTTTATAAATAGTCAGTGATGAGGATGTCAGTGAAGAGGATGGCTTAAACATCAAGCTTGAGCTAGTCTTGTAGAAGTTAGAAGTAATCTATCATGATCTGTAAATTTAGGAAATTAAATTTGGCACATCTGATATTAATATAAAACCATCTTAGTGTACTTTGACTATTAAAACAATAGCATGCTTCCAAGAAAAAAACAAAAATTACTAATTTTAATTCGCATTTTCATCTATCTTCTTTGCTTTAATGAAATATAAGATATGAAGATATTCCTTTCTTTTATATACATTTTAGTAGTTTATTTCTATTCCTGTATTACATTAGCACACTTCTGAAATTTGTACTTAATAGAAATATAAGCATTTTTATTTTGAACAGTAACTTTTAAAATATTCATTATTGACCTACTGGCTAATTCTAATTCTTTTTATATAGTTATAAACTGAACATTTTTGTTCCTTATAATTTATGTCTCTATTTATTATTAATAATTAAAACCCATGTTTCCTATTACTTTTCTTCTTAATGAAGAAAAAATATTTTAATTTCTTATATTATTTTTAATTTCTTTTATCTAATATTTGTTGTATCTTAATAAACACCTCTCATCAAACAAATAGCCCAGCCAGGTATTGATACTATCTTCCTGCACATTCTGGTCCACTACGGTTTGTGACCGCTCAATCAACAAAATTGACAACTTCACATCTACAGAGAAAATCCCAGGTATTTATACCACCAGGAAATGTTGCTCAGTATAGTTTAATCAGGTTACAGCCTACAATCATACAATCTACATCCTGAATACGAAAAAGAAAGACACCTATGGAATCCGAACTTTTTCTTGTGTATGTAAACAGCCATTTAGATCACTGTCCGGAGACCTCTAGCAATCTGCCTAGGAATAAATCTCCACATTTCTTGAAGAACTGTCATCAAAAGGCAAGAGAAGCCTTGAGTACACTGTAGGTTGAATTTCTCTGAGTTCAGGTGGATAAAAAGACCAATTCCTTTAATAATGAGATTAATTTACTATTGGAACAAATTACAAAAGATGTGGTGGATTTCTCTGTACTTTATAGCTTTCATTTAAGCCTGACTATTTCCAAAAGAGTATGATATAGTTCAAAGAAAAGATATTGAACTTAGAGCAAAATTACATTAAATTCTGTAGCATACATCATATAAGACTTAAAGTATGTTTTCATATTATTCCTCCTTCATAATTCATATTATTCCTTCTTTCATATTATTCCACCTGAAAATCTGAGTACCTCTTAACCATTCCTCTTTTTTTCCATTCCATTTTAGTCTATGATATTCAAATTGTGGTAACTCTTACCATATTAAATCTAGATAGCAAAGTTGAGGAGAGGAGAAATCCAAGAGATATCCAACTGCCTCTGTAAAAAGTCAGAAATGAGCACTTGTTTAGTCAACAACCATTCCGACACTCAGAAGATGTACCCCTTTTAATGAACTTAGCAATATTCACCACGAGTTCAGTAAGTTTTAATATCTCTGTGGCAACAACCAGGGTGAATCTGTTAATCAGCCTCCTTAATCTGTATCATTGCCAGCTGTTTACAAACCTATGTCTTTTAAAACGGTTGAATAAAAAAATATTTTTAACAACCTCTTTGCAGTTGAATCACAGCAAAGCTAACTACTGTTGTCTTATCTCATGTTTTTTAAACGAAAATTATGCAATTCATCACTTTGATGAGTTACACCTGAATGACTCTACTGAATTACTCTACCTGAATGATATGCTTCACAATTAGCATCTTTTTCTATAGGCCCATCAGCATCACTGTGTCTGAAAGCATACTTACAATACATATTTACCTCAGCTTCAGGTTAAGACTCTAGAAACATGAATTTCAGCTCTTTTCAACTGTCCTGTCCATGAGTAAGCACTTTCCTTGGATTTAATATAATGCCAAAGCAGAGATACCAAGTGTTGAGATGTTTGACTCCCTGAAAAATAGACATTAGAAATATAGATCAGACTGATGTTTAACTGTGCTGGAAATAAGCTAAGAATAAAATAGCATAATCATTAGCTTATTAAGGTTACCTAAAACATTGTCAGAGAATGTTCTTGTTCCTAAAGGAAATGTAGTGTTTGCATGTATATCCCTTATCAAAATTGTATAGTCTCTTGAGAGAGAAGCTTGTCTCTGAACGAGTAATAATGACTCAAAAATAAACTCTTTCCAGTCCTTTAAGCATTTAAGTTAATAATTAACAATATTTCCATGTATTTTTAAAGTCAGTTTAAAAAGGAGCTTCTGATGTGGCTGTATAAATTTAGTTCTTTTTTTGTTTGTTTGTTTCCTTTTAAATTTTACTTCCTTCTTGATTCTGGAAGAAAATCATTGCCCTTTAATAAGTGTTGCAGAGGTTAATATTCAGTTTGAATGAAACAAAAAGCATAGTAACATTTGACATATGCAAGAACGTAGGAACACATTAAATGAATGCAGAGAACTGACGGTTGAAAGGCAAGAGTTGCATAATATTACCAGAGTAATGAGAAATGTGCTACACATTAATAAATATGTGACCTTTTTAACTTGATTATTTAAAAATCATGTTATTTTAAAAATGAATAAACAAATGTCTTGTTTATCCTTACATAAAACCATAGTTTCACTAGTCAGACTATGTAGAATTACTTCTGTATCCATACAGTGGAATGCTGCTGTACAGGTCATTGTAGCATTTATCAAACCAATTTGTTTCATTATTTTAGAAAACTGCACATCACCACAATCATCTTTGAAGTGAAAGCATAAGCTGGAGTAAGAGCTTGCAAGTATATTCATTTATACATTATGACATTTTAAATTCCTAAAAGGTAAATATAATTAAAATTTGAAAAGTAATAAAATAGAAAATAAAAGCCCTACAAGTAAGATTGCATTTAAAATTTTATATACTTTACTGAGACACAACTTCTTACTTATTGTAAAGATTTGATTGTTTTATTACCCCGACCATTAATAACTATAATGAAACTTAGAGCATATGCTTAAAAATAAATAAATAAAAATATAAAGAAATAAATAAATTAACAGTCACTATTTGAAATTGTTTAAAAACAAACAAACAAACAAACAAAAAACACTAAGTGGTCCACAACTTCATCATTTCTCTCATTTCTCTTATGTTCTATTATTAATTATTTATCAAATGCTAAAGCCTTGGGGCCAATTCAATACAAGTAATTTATGTTATAAAATAACTGCCAATGGTCAGTTAACCCAATATGATCTAAATGACTCAACTTATTAAGAGTATTAATCAGCTCTCCAGCAAGAGCTGAATAGTCCCAGGAACTCTGCATGACACAGCTCTCAGCTCATATCCCTATGTCCTGCTGTGTCTCACCAAGAATAAACACTGAGCTATCCAGGAGTCCCAAGCCTAAAGCAGTTTTACTGCAAGCCAGCTGCTCTCGACACAACACCAAGGGCACCAGTGAGTTGCTCAGCCCCTGCCAGTGCCTTGCGCTCCATAGACAAAGAGGGAGCAGCACTGCATGAGCAGGGAGAGTTAGCTGCCAAGACCTTTTGCCCTGACAAGTTACATGGTTTACTTTCCCAGTAAATCTGGCAAATTCTGCTTGTCAAGGAGACTGTAGAAACTCTAGCCCAGTAACATGTACCATAGGTTTCCTTGTCCCCAGACTCTCATTTGACAAAATGAGAGACAAAAACGTCTCCCCCTAGTTGCACATTTCTCTTATAATAACTACCCTGTAAAACCTCAAAGTTGTTGGGTTTTGTAAAGGATATAATTTATACAACCTCAATGGCAAATACAACAGACAGAAGTGCAGTATATCATTAAGCTTTCCAGGGTCTTAAATAGCTTCCCCCACATATGTATAAGCTTGTTTTTTTTTTGTTGTTTTGTTTTGTTTTGTTTTTTGTTTTGTTTTGTTTTGTTTTGTTTTTGTTTGTTTGTTTGTTTGTTTGTTTTTCTGAATAAGAGAGAGAAAAACTGGCCTCATTTTCATCTTTCATCATACCCATCATTTGGCAAGATGAGATTTTTATTTATTTATTTATTTATTTCCTGCAGACCAGCAAGCAGATACCTCAACTTACAGTAAAACCATGACTGAAGAATAAGAGTCACAGGAAACATCATGCTGTGATAAAGCAAAAGGCATATGGGATATATAACAGTCGGGGATAAATTGTCCATGTGAAAATCATGCTGAAAATCTCTTTCCCTCCCTATTTATTATTACTTCTATTGCTACAACCACTGCATTCCAGTAGCTCCTTCTGGCTCCAGCTAAAATTGAACCTGTATTGTAATAGACAGTCTACAGACCCATCTACTATCTTGAAACTCTTTCAACTTTCTAGACAAGACAAACAAAATTTGGCATAATGGATGTATTGTTATTCCTGGTCCATAAATGGGTATCCAAGGGTCTGAAAAATTAAGTGAGCTGATGAAGTGCACAAAAGTCTGTGGTAGCAAGTCACTAATGTTGTCTCATGTTGCAGTTTGTGGTCTGAAATCCAGGATTATTATCATTTATTTATTTATTTTGTTACTTTTACCATTATTTCTCAAGACAAAAACTTGCTTATCAGATAACTAACTATCATGCAGAGAAATGATATGGTGTAAAGTCTGAATGTGATATCAAAAATTCCAATTTCCTTGAAAAAATAATCAAAAAAAAAAAAAATCAGGGTTTAGAATCCAGATATGTTCACAGTAGTTTAGCAAGGTTAACAAATTCACAGATTAATGGAGAACTACAAAAGAAAATATGAAAAATTTGCAAGAGCTTTAAGTAGATGCTTCAAAAGATTGAGAGCATTTTGTAGAAGATTACTGCGCTGAATTTTTCTCTGTTGGTAATGACAAACATTAAACCTCTTAATTTCACTGCTAATGAAACTAGCAAAACTTACATAAAATATATGTATTGCACAAGGAGAGATTTGTTTGAGCTATTATCAGAAAGGACACCTTTCCTGCCTAAAATAATCTCCCAGCTAATCTACGATCATAAATCATAGCATTTTACTATTTCTTGGCCTTTGCAAGAGGTTGTCTTCAAATAACTATGGCACTTCATCATATAGTGGACTCTTTGGTTTTCTTTTGAACAAATAGGCACATGTTAACATTTATCTTTAGTTTATATCTTGAGTTTAGTTTCTGCATTTAAGTTCATTCTCTTCAGAATCTATTCAGATGATAGACAATAATGCATCATTCTTACTCTGATCCATTCACAGGCTATTGTATTAAGAAAACATTCTGTGCTCTGAATAGGTTAATTGGTTGGTTGCTTAATCTAAGTGGAAGACTGTTGAAGACAATAAGTATTTTATTTCAACCAGTGGTATTATACACTGAAGTATTTCATTCTTTTATGTATGCCTCTTTCTTTTTTTTTTTTTTTTTTTTTTTTTTTCCTTTTCAGAATGCTATTGTATTTTGCTTTTATTTGCATGGATTTGTGTAAGAATGTTGCTATTAACTTATTAGACTGGCAATAGGTTGGACTGCGTGCTAAATGCTGCAGGTTTTCTTTTCACTGAATTCACTGCATTCAATTTAGAATTCCATTTTTAATAAGATTATCAAGGAAATAATGAAAACTGGTAGGACTGTTCTGCTAGCAAGTTTCCTTGGTGATTAATGAACTAAATAATAATGTTTCTCTCTATGGTGAAATTCTTCCTCTAGCTGCAGCAGTGAGAAGCCAAAAGTAAATCCCTTGATGCCAACTGAGCTCTTCTAGATTCACTATGGTAGATTTCATTACTGTGGTATAAATGATCAGAGAATTTGACTTCACATATGTCAATAGTTTAAGGCTTGTTCATGGTTTGTGGGTCTTTCTTTGAACAAATGTTATACTGTATGGCCTTAAGAACCATAGAGTTGAGAGCTTTCCTAACAGGAGCAAGGAAGATTCCCTTTAACCAGAAAGCACAAAAGAGAACAAGCCAAGAGAGACTGACTATGAGACAGGCTTGCAACATGTGGAGAGAGCTGTGTGACAGTTTTAAATGACCATCCTCACCCTGACTGCAGAGTTCCTTTCAGACCAATGCATGTTTTATGTTTTCCAACATAAACAGTCGATACAGAGGCTGGACTGAACCTTTACTGGGCAGGATGTGAAAAAAATAGAAATTATATACTATTTCTCTGTAAGAATCAGTAAAACAGAGTCACTGATTTAATTTTTGTAAAACTTTTTGTCACTGGGTACACAGGGCTTATTTAGAACAAGTCCTGGTGCCCTCTGATTCAACACTATTCCCTACAAGCAAACAATTGGGTTTAAATAATCATGTCCCATCTTACTGAAGCTCCATTTTCAGATTATAGAATCATAGAATCATAGAATAGTTTTTATTGGAAGGGACCTTAAAGATCATTTAGTTCCAAGCACCCTTCCATAGGAAGGGACACCACACACTATATCAGGTTGCTCTGGGCATCATCTAATCTGGTCTTGAACACCTCCAGGGATGGGACATTCACAACCTCTCTGGGCAACAAGAGCCTCACCACCCTCTTAGTGAAGAATTTCCTCCCAATCTCTAATCTAAATCTCCCCTCTTTTAGTTTAAAACCATTCCCCGTTGTCCTGTCATTATCTGATCAAGCAAAGAGTTGCTCTCCATCTTTTTTATAAGTCCCCTTTAAGTACTGAAAGGTCACAATGAGGCTACCCCGGAGCCTTCTCTTCTGTCAACTGAACAGCCCCAGCTCTCTCAGACTTTTTCAATTAGATAAGCCTGCCTAAACCCTCCCATTTCCCCAAGAAAACTTTATGAAGAGTAAGTGTCTATGTTACCTTTGCCTCTTCCCTAGTGTTTGCCAGACTTGGGAGTAGGTTCATTTTAGGATAGGTAGGTAAGAAAACAGGCAGTTTCTAGTACCCTAGAAGGAAGGGTGAAATCAAGTAAACAGATCAAAGTGCTAGAGAAGGAATGGTCTTCAAAGAACCAGAAAAGGACCCTACACTACTCTTTAGTATTTTCCATACCAATGACAGGCATCTCAAGGATATTTCCATTTAATTTTCTTTTATAAGTAGATAGCAGCAAACAAAAGGTATCAGTTCAAAAAAATGACAGTCTTTTTAATCCTGCACTCTTTCCATTGCAATTCTACTTCAGGTACACATATTTTTATTTTCTTGTCCTAAAGACAATAAGGCTAGAACCTACAACTCTTCTTTATCTCCTACACAGTTTTGGACAACCAACTATTTAAGATCAAATAGTAAAACTATTTCTACAAGCTAATGGAATTTTCTTCTGCACCTACCTTTTGTTGTCGTGTGTGGAGATAGAAGATTGACAGCATGCCTTACTTTCTCTTAAACATACACTCTCAGTCAAGGACATGATTAGCACATTTTTGCCAATAAAATAGACTAATTTGTTTTTAATAATCAGTCTGTTTTTGCTATATCAGCATGTGATTTAGACACTTGAGGTATTTTAAAAACTGTATCCAGGAGCTCAGTACTACCTATTACATTTGGGGCAAATAAAGCTTTTAGAATAATGTTTGGAAAAGCGGCACCCTGTAAATATAAGGTGGTGTTGCACCATATGGAGGCTGGCTCTATGACATATGGTTTGAATTAACAAGTTTAAAACTGTTAGGATCAGTTTTTCTTTCACTGAAGGAAGGAAAAAAAAAAAAAAAAAAAAGATACATTCAGTTAAATAAGCTTCAGTAGCAGATACAGACCTAGCTTGTGCCAACATGTGTTAATTCAGTTAAAATATTATTGAGGCTATCTCAGCCTTTCTTTATTATTATTATTTTTATTTTTATTTTTATTTTAACAAATATTCTTACCAGCTGCAAATGCATTTTTTTACTATTGGTACAAGAACTATCACCACCACTTTCATTATGATTGTTTTCCTCATTAAAATAAAAGACTGGGCCTGTTTTTGTATTATAGCTGTATGAAAAGACAAGGCTGAATGACGGATGAAAATGAAGGATGGAAGCAGGTCTTCTGATCTCATATAATTGAATCTTCATTGGCTGAATTAATCTGAAAAAAAAAGTTCAAAGTTCTGGGATCTATATTACACAAACATTGTATCATTTAATGAAAACACTCTTTGAAGTTCCATGCTTGCAGACCACCTGTAGATTTGAAATCTGAAGTCATAGGAAAACTTCCCCAATTGTCCACAGCTATGATATGCCAGTAAGAAAAATAAAAACAGAAAAGGAAGATGTCAATGAATATTTATTTTGTATCAAGATTTCCCATATACACCTATTTTACCCACGTCTATACTAAGACTTCTGGAGCAGCAAGCAAAGCAGTTAGCATAAGCAAATGCATAATATTTTTCATGTGCTTTCTGTCTTTCTCCACAGATTTAATTGTTGCATTTAAAGATGGTTTCAAAGACGAAATAGCCATGAGGTTATCCTTGGTAGTTTCAAAGACAAAATAGACATGAGGTTATCCTTGGTCCCAAATAAATGTAGCAATACTGTGAGAACTTGCTTTCTTTGAACTCATTTTGCATCTGGAAAAGTTTGACTGTCTACTGAAACAAGAAACAACCAAGTCTTATATTAAAATAGTGGCCACAGATAAGAAAAGAAAAAGAAGGAATTTAAATTCAGGGCCATACTCAGGCATGCAGGTTATTGACAAAACAGCGACAGCTTCTTTACTAAATCATGAAAGCCAATGAGTGCTATGTCATTAGCTTCAAAAAGGTAACTTTTCAAAGACATTCATGTCCAGTGAGCCAGAATGGAGAAATGTTAAACTGTATTTTCCTAAGAGTTTTGATCTGGAAAAAAAAAATATTGTGGGGGCACACTCTGTATTTCAGCATTCATCAAGCATTATGTCTCCCCTCTGGATTCATAAATATCCAGATTAATTTAGAATTAGAATTAAGAACTAGTGAATAAGAGTGCAGGATCGCTGAATTTCAAGTGCTGCATTTATAGCCTGCTATATAGAGTTCAATGTGTATTGGAAAAAGCTGAGAACCTTGGCCTGAGAACCTTGACTTTTTCTTCAAGACTTAGAGAGGAATAAAAGTAAACACATTGAAAATGATGTTAGAATAGAACAAGTTTTCTCAACTGCAGTTTACACTTAATTTTCTGATGTTGGAACTGTAGAAATCAGTTCTGTAGATCTACATGGATAATCTGTTTCTGTTTTTCAGATAATTCCTAATGACATCCAAGGTTTTTTTCTGCCTGTGTAGTCAGTTTCTCAGTTTCACACACACATTTTCTAAATCTCATGTTCTGGTTAAGAAAAAAAAAAAAAAAAAAAAAAAAAAAGTAATCTACTAAATCTGGTTAGCTTATTTAGCTATATGCTACCATTAAATGGAGTCTTTTTCTGGTTTAGAATATCCTATCCCAGGTGCTGCTCCCTAACATTGAATTGCAGCTTATGACTTCTCAAAATAGGGTGCCAAGGGAAATACAGTCCCATTTTTGCCCTGCAACAGAAAAAGTCATCTATGGGAAATAGAGATCTCATCTTTAAGGAATAGAATGAAAATTACAAATACTCAAAATATCCTTTCCTTTTCTTTTTTTTTTTTTTTTTTTTTTTTTTTTTTTTTTTTGAGTAAAATGGCCAAATAATTATTTTATTAATCAGGAAGAAGGAAAACATGTAACTCTTTGGAGTCTACTTTAGTAACAATGTATGACACCAGCCTGTGTGAATGTAAAATATTGGAAAATGTGAGGGAGCAATCCGTATCAATTGCAACCATAATGAAATACTTTGCAGTCCACTGATTGCCTATCACAATACTGTTAACAATTTTCAAATAAGCCATTGAAATTTTATCTCATTCTAGAAAATACAGTGTTATAGGATAGAAGAGACTAAGTTCTATAATGTTAAATATATGCATGTTTTGTCATATAATTGCACATATACGTTGCATAAAGGAAATGTAAAAGAATAGAAATGCAAAATGTTACTTATTATTTCATAAAGCCTTTGGGATCTTTGTCTTTTACATTTTTTCTTCTGAGTGTAGTATAAAGCCCAGTATTTAAAATAAATTAAGCAACATGGTTTCATATGCAAACACTTATTGGAAACCTACAATACAGTGACTCATGCACTCTTTCATGAATCATGAAAGATTCATCTTCTACTTCTACTTTGCATGTGTAAAAATTGCTGAGTTTCAGAAGAAAAGTGGCCCTTACTGTCTTGTACTGGAAGGTACACAGGATACTTCTGTAATTGACTTTCATATATTTGTGTTCTGCATGTCACACTCCATGTGTTCATTTGGGAGCTGTCTGAACAATGCTAAAGCATCCAAATACCACAGATTTATTAAATATATAAGGATAATGGCTACATCTATATAAGTTGTTCTGTATAACTATCTAGCTAGACAGATAGATGAATAATTTTGGTAAATTAAATCCTCTTCCCTTGCTGATAACACATCTGCCAGCAAGTGTGCTGTGTGACAGACATTCACCCTTCTCTACATCAATACCTGATAGTTAGGCAGAAAAGAGGCAACATCATATTAGCATATCTATTTCCCTCTCTCTCCTCTACAGGTGTTAAATAATTAGTACTGGTTGAATTATTCATTGCAAATAATATTCATTGTGAATTTAGCTGTGTGTGGTTTTTTATTATTATTATTTATTATTTTATTTTGCTTACAAATCATTCAAGAGGCAATCCTGGATTCTTCAGATATATTCTTGATTTATAAGTATACAACAAATATTCAGACAAATCTTTTCTGACCTAGAAAAACACTAGCTCATAAATCAATCTTTTTCAGACAATTATAAGGTATATCTGGCCACTGGAACTAGATGCTGTGGTTTCTCTGTTCTTGTTGGGAGACTTTAACTTTAAAAAAAAGCAAATGAAAAGTGTTAACTACCAAAAATCCACACCTAAAAAGCTTTCTGTCTTATAACCATTTATGAGACTTTTGAGATTAGCAAATAGAATTTACAGAGAAGCTAGGAAATTTGTGAATATGCTAGTGACCCTGTTAGTCATTTTACACTGCCATTGTGTAATAGTTCAGGTCTAACCAAGTGTATTTGGATAATAGGAGTTATGGTGTGACTGTCTCTGTATTTGTAGTAATTGAGTCCCAACCTAGAATGCAGCTGTAAAAAAGCAGGAAATATAATGATAATGTAATAGAAAAATTTAGGCAAAACTTTATATAACTTTTTTTCACAACCCCTTAAAACTGACTGGGAGAATCATGGCTACAGAGAAATATGCCTTTTCTCCAGCATTCTGGATTGAAGCTTGCTGTTGAACTTCAAAGTTGAGAACATGTTTCCTTCATAAGCACTTTAAATTTTCCTCCAGTATACACATATACAGATATACATGCCATCTACCAGTTTAAGCTAGATAGGAACCTCAGAAAATTTGAACTGAGAGAAACTTTAGCAAAATGAAAGAGAAGAAATGTGCTTCTAGGAGGGAATGTTCAGACAACTTCACTATAAAGGTTACTGTTATCCTACAAGTGAGGTATCCCAAAAACTTTTATTAAAAAGAAGTTGCTCTCTGATAAAAAGTTTGTAAGCAGCTTAGAAGTCAAGGGCTGTATACTAGGGAAGGCCATGCACAATTTCTTCTAATCAAAAACATGGAAGAAGTGGATCTTAAAATATCTTCCAGTCACTCAGCACTATATTCAGCCAGCACAGGAGGGAAAATCATAATGAAGTCTATTGCATTCTAGCTTCTTCTGTCCTTATGCATTTTTTTAAAGGCTTCACAGTCTCCCTTACATATGAAAAGAGGAAAAGTCTGCTGATTTTTTATCATTACAGATGAGGAGAAATTCTGCTCAGTTATGGACATCCTGCAGGTTAACCCCTGCCGAGTCTATTTGCTGAGACTTGAGAAGGTTACTGGAGCAGAAATATCACCTACCTTTCTCTACTGAGTGACTACAAGGCTTGAAAAAGTTAAGATTTCAAGATTACACAATATTGAGTTCTATGTGCAGCCTTCCAACTATGTAAATTCCTCACATTTTATAAAATGAAATGCAATCAGGTGGTCTAATGTCTGCTGGCATCCAAAGGTAATTGCTTTTCTTGAAGAAAAATAAATAATAATTTTACAGTATTCAGCACAATGTTTTTTATAATTTACAGATAAGCCAGTTTTATTTTGAGTCACTGTGTATTTTAATTGGTATTAGAATCATTGTTAAATTATTTTTTCTCTAAAGTAACTTTAGCTAAGAGTGAAGCCTCTTCATCTTTCTGATGGTGAAGAGCAACAGGGCAAAAAAAACTTCACGACCCTTTGAGCCCATGGACTTTATTTTTTACCATATTGATGTATGTGTTATTATCCTGAATTACAAACATGCTGGTCACCTCGTATGTCTTAGATATTGATATATCTCATGTATTGCATATACCTCATATGCAATAGATATAAAAATCCCAACAAGTAATTGAATAGTTTCTGATGTATAAAAGTTTCTGAACATCAAAGTACTAATGTGACACCTCCAGTCAACTTCCTCATGACAAAGCCAGGTTCAACATGGCAGAATGTGATTGTCCACCTGGTTCCCTAAACAGGACGCCAGAGACAATCAACAGATCTGAAGAGAGCACTTGAAGAAAGGAGATGAATCTTCCCTTACTTACACACACACACACACACACACAATATATATATATATTTATAAGGCAATTTATTCATATTCAAATTTAGTTTTCAGCTACTCTCTTGGCCTACATGCCACAAATCCTTAACAGTCACTTAAGCTACTTGTTGCTATTCTGCTGAACGTCACTCCATCATTTATGCATATATAAATGAGCTTGCATTACTGCTCATTTTAAGGAAGCAGGAAAATAGGCTGCAGTACCTCACTATCACTAAATGTGATATAACTTTGACCATTACCAAAATGGTCTGTCCCGTTCCTCTGACAATCTTCTCTTCTAGCCAGCCATTTCTTCTGTTTCATCTGTGGTGATCCTGAAAATAAGCTGGGTCACCCACTGTCATTTTGGAGTTAGTTTCAGATTCAGGGAATGAGAATCATTCAGATTCAGGGAATAAGAATCTAAAACAAGGGACACTGGTTGCCAGTTTCAGCAGCATCTGCAGTAGCTAAGATAGAATATGAAACTACACCTTCGGGTTTTGGGTGCTTATTGGTATAACTTGCAGTCTCTGATACCACCAAGCACTTTATGACATTTTTGTAGGCTTTGTCCTGATGCGCTGCATGTTCTCAGGCCCAAGAAGTTGAACCAGAAGAGACAGTGCCTCTGACTCAAGCCATCTTGATGGTGTTTCTCCTAAAGTAAGGAGCAGCAATACTGTCGCCAACTGTGCTTAAGCACAGGAGTGTCCAGCTCATAATTACAGCTCATTCCTATTTATGCAGCATAACTTTTTCTTTCCAGTTCTTTGATCTCACCAGGTCCCATCAAATGTTCAACCTCAGATGGCATTTTTTACCACAAGTCTCAGAACACTGGAATACTTTTTAAATATTTTTTTAAAAACTTCCAGAAAAATCTGCCTTTTAAAATATAGTGTTTTACTTTTTGCCTAGTAAACTACTGAGAAGCTGAAGACAGGACTTATGTTTATTGCACTGAGACAGGTTTTTGAGCAGAAATTCTCTTAAATTGAGGCCACAATATATACTTTTTTATCATTCCCTTTTGATTGTTTTACACTATGAAGCTGTGTGTAGTCCTGTTATTATTTGCACAGGCTCAACAATGTATTCTTCTGACCACACAAAATAGTTTTGTAGTCAGTGTTGTCCTCTATGAGGGGTTTTGAAAGGTGATACTCCTGCAATGTTGTCATTTACACTAGCCAGTGCTCTGGGTTTAACTTATCCCAAGGCATGCCATTTGCCAAGCAGAAATAAAATTCCATGCCATAACACAGCAATTTAATCTTCCTATAAAATTTATGTGTATTTCTAAATTTGTATGAGTATTTTTAAAAGTCCTTTTCGTATGAGGATTTTCATATTATGCATTTCTCTGTGTCCCTGGGCACTTTATGTAAAGTTATTTTCTTTTTTGATATTGTCTTGATGAGCAATCTCTTGTTCCTTGGGAAAACAAACAAGCAAATAAATAAATAAATAATTTTGCTTCCACCATTACCTTTAAACGTTCACCACTGGAAATAACAATTGCATACCAAGACTGGTACTCGAGGCTTAACCTAAAGTGCTTTTTATTAGTACTTGTGATGGTGTCTTTACTGCTATCCTAGAACACAGACACCTTAGCAACTCTTAGACTTTCTGTACTTGCTTTGGACTTACAAGCATATATATATATATATTCTGTATTTTATTACAAGTAGCCAGATAATTTGAATGGACGATCATCTAAATCCACCGAGTTCTATGGGGGATTAAAGTGAGGTGCCTTGCTTTTGTTCATGCTAGCCTTAGAACTTCTGGCAAAAACAATTAATAACCATATGGGTATTTCTGCAATCATGACCAGACTGTTAGAGATGTACTATTAGTCTTTTTTTTTTTTTTTTTTTTTTTTAGTTATAGTTTTACAGGTTCCTAATGTTGACAAATACAGACCGACTTCTGACTTGGAATCTGTTTGAAAATGGAGGTTTTTGAATTTCTAGACTATAAAGAAAACTGATAAACAAATTTACATTTGTCTTACATTTCTTTTCTGACCCAGTACCTATTTTCTACATTGAATAACTTTTAGTATGAAAGAAAAGTATGAAATACTGTGATTTGCCTTCTATTCTAATAATATATTTATATCATTTAGTCAGTTAATAACTTCATGACTGAACTACTGCTTGGTTGTCCACTATGCTTTTCTTTAATTTTTATTTAGCTGTTCCTTATACTTTTTCCACCTAGATGCAAAATTGAAAGGATATATCCTTCTAGATATTCTATAGAGTGGCCAGACCTGTGTCAATAACTTACTAAAAGCTTTCTGAAAATAGATCCAGCTCTTTATTTTACAGATCTTGTAAAAGCAGATTATTTTATTTGGACTCGGTCCACTGAAGTAATTAAATTCAAGTCTAACTTGTGAGTGACACATATCTAAATCTTCCCAAATGTCTAAATTACTCAATCACTTGTATAACTGAAAAAAAAAAAAAAAAAAAAAAAAAAAAAAAAAAGTGGGAATTAATTGATATTTTTGGAAGATGACGTGGATATTATGGGTCTCTTTTTTTATAAAAATAATTACAGCTTGAATTAATTTTCTCCTCACCTGAGCCATCTGAAAAATCTCCAGGATCTCAGCTACTGCTGCTGAAAATACATAGTACATTTTAAAATATACAAAAGTGACTTACATAATGATTTTTATTTTTGATTTCAAGTCCTTTGAAATAAACATGGAAATTATTCCTCAGTAGAATGCAATGACAGAGCATTTTGATTTTGCCTAAAACTACTAGAGACTCCATACACAGAATGCAGCACTCCACAGTTACACATTGAGCTTACCAGACTCTTACATACATCATAATTGTGCTTTATTACACAATGAAAATACAGATGCAAAAGCCATGTCAGCAATTAAGCATATTTGTTTTGTAGTATGCATTATTGTATATACAGATAAATTTTATAAATATCATAAGCATATAAAAACTTACAAGCTAGCAAAACTGGACACCAATACTCAGAAACTGAAAATGATACTAACATGTTATTTGTAATTGTAATAATGTAAAAAAAAAAAGATTATTTTCTTTCTTTTATGCAGGTAGGACCTGGAAGACAACTCTTACAATATGAAAACAAGTTGTTCAACCTACTTAATTTATCAAAAAGGCAGACGAGGAAGCATTAGAACACTGTGTATAGAAAGGCAAAAAAGACATTAGGATATATGAAAGGCTTTTCATTCTAATTAATATTAAATATCTATTAGTTGGAAGATGATGCTAGAAAAATTCTGCCTTGGAATAAAATTCATTATCCCAGTAGAAAAGGGAATTAAAAACTGTAATGGCTTAGTATGATTTAAGTACAGTCACCATTGCCTGGAATCTTTCAAAGTAGATCTTTCAAAACACTAGTGTTGAATATAACACTGCTGCCTGGGTTTTCTAATGATATGGTTGTGTTTTTATCTATTCACCTTTGCTATATACCGACAGGTATCTGTAAATCTCTTTCTTCATTCTCTTCCTTCACAGAAGAGCAGGAAGCTTTGCATGAATGCATCCATGGAAGTATGCATTCACCTTCAGATTAGGACATAAACTGCAAGTAATATCTTGTGCTGGTAAACACAAATAGTCTTATTCAAAAGCCTTGAAGGATTTTTCTATTGACCAGATATATTCCAATGTTCAGGTGATTGCTAAAACTGGATTAAGTAAAGAACTTACCTACAAATACATATTAGCTGAGTTTTTAGAGGGTTTTTATTACTCTAGCACAGAAAAAGGAATTCCTTTGGAATTGTCTTATGATTATTATAGTTTTAGAGAGTTTAAATATATGGGTCCACATGTAAAATAGTGGTGTCCACTATACTCAATAAAGAATCAACCCACATAGTTCGTGAAGACCAGGAGGTATCTGAGCTGAGAAAATGTAGGTAGACACCTCCTTCAGAGTGAACTGAATAGCTATCTTCAACTGTATAGACTAAATTTGCAGTGTTGTGGGAACTTGTGTACATAGCTCAGATGGAGACACTTATTTAGTTGTCTACAGGTTGTAGTTTATCCAGCCTTGTTAGGAATGCACAAGCATAATGATCTTAATCATCTGACGTGGGTTACAGGGTGTTGAAAGCAGTCAAGTATCATCTATTGTCTTCTAAAGCACAAATTTTTTCAGGTTTTCACTGAAACACAGGTTGCTGGGCTCAGTGAAGTGACCACTACAGCTATGTGAAATTTAGTGGTGTGTAATACTTAAGAGATAAGAGTAAATGATCTCTTCCATCTTTAAATGGTATTGTGGTTGCTGAAGCCTGAAATGATGGCTGGTGACTTTTTTGTTGTTGTTTTTGGTTGGTTGGTTGGTTGGTCGGTTTTGTTTTATTTTGGTTTTGGTCAGAGCATATTGTTAGTTTGAAAAGAAAACAGAATAAAAGTTCATGGTGTTTCTTTTTATATTTATTTAGAGATGTTGGCATTATAGTCCTGCCAAGGACATGGTTAGACATGCTCTTTTCCTTTTCTATTAATAAAGAGCTCCTCCTTAGAAAATGTTTCTCTACAGAACTTATCAGCTCTGAAATTTACAGTTAGTTTATTCTCTGAACTAGCTGTCCTAAAAGATGTTTGTTGGAATAGTGCCCAAGAAACTAAGATAACCCTTGGGAAAATAAATGTTTCCAAAAGTACTTAATACTTAGCACCTATTAGATTTTTACTTTTCCAAAGTACAACCCAAAATTTCACAGCTAACATTAACTACATTACTACTTGTAAAGTGGCATCATTTCAGGATGCAAATGTTCATACAACCTATTTTCTAAGAAACTACAAGTATGGGGTTTTCAATCCTTCAATGAAAAGTTTTTTGTTTTGGTTTGGTTTGGTTGTTTGTTTGTTTTTTGTTTGTTTTGTTTTTGGTTTCCCAAATAATACAATCCTAAACTTGAACTTAATACATGAATTCAGTTGAAGTGATTCTGTAGAGGCTCTTGGCTTGTTTGGCACCACATCATCTTATACAGGTGGAAGCTCCAATCAAATCTTCCGAACATGCACGTTCATGCTTGTCTTGTTAGAATTACTCCCAGAGACTTGAAAGTTTCCCATTAAATACAGTGTTCTTTTCACCTGACCTACCTGCAGACTGGATATATAAATAGTTCAACGATACCTATCTTATCAGAATAACATGAAAAACATGAAATAATGACAATGTCTGTAAAAGGAAGGAAAACAGTAATGGAGTAGAAAAGAGAGAGAAAAAAAAAAAGGAATAATGAGATGGGAGAAAGTAATGACAAGAATGAGAGAAAAGGAAAGTGAGACTGTGGTGCTATATCCCTGTACGGTTAATCAAGTGAAGTTTTATTTGATATAAAATGTGTAAGGTCATCTTCAGGCACTAAGTATGCAACAGAATACAAGGCAAAGACTGATAACACTCTCAGCTAGAAAATTCAATCTACATGTTAAATTTAACCTATGCACAGTTAGGAACTGCCTCCCCTGACTTCTTCTCCCAAAGGTATTTGTTATGCTGAAGATCCTTAGTTGCAGGAGAAGAGGGGAAACAAATAAACCATTGATGCCAAATGATTTTTCAGTGCCAAAAGTAGGATGGAGCCTGGAGGATGAGTTAGATGTTTGGTGTGGATTCAAGCCCTGAGATTCAGATATTAGTCCAGTACTCTTGATCCCAATGAACTGAGGAGGGAATTTAAATAAAAAGGTCCTATTACAGAGTTCTTGAAATACTATATCTGTCCTGACTAAAGCAAAACTTATAATAATGATGAAATCGAACATTGTTTTACAAATTAAGTTGGAACAAATATTTTGAGGTTTGGATTTGGTTTTAGGTAAGGATTTGTGTGAATAATAACTAAGAATTATTTCAGGTAGGACTCCCCCTTCTCTGGTGTCTTGTTGTTAATGTGTTCCTGAATTGTTCTTTTTTTTTTTTTTTTTTTTTTTTAATAAGTTTGTTCTTGCTGGTTGCTGAGTGAGAGACATACATTAACATGGAAGGTGGTGAAACCAGCTATATGAAAAGGGCTATCAAATGTTGAACAAACACAAAAATGATCTGTGGCATTTGCAGTCATCATAGGACTACTTGTCACAAATGCAGGTAGAACAGTTTCAAACGGAAGTGTGGTTTCAGAGTTACCACTGTCTCTTTTATTTCTGTAGGGGGTTCACTCAAAAGACACACTCTGCAGGACCGAGTAGAAAAAGCTTCGATTAGGACTGTACAGTATGTGACTAAAGGATTTGTTAACCTTAGTGCTTCAAAGCACACTTGAAAATAAGATTTAAATGGGCTCTTTCTTTTGTGGTTCTGTAGTGATAAACGAGTTCTCCATGCACCACTGCTCATGATTACTACCTCTCCAATGTAGTGACTCTGGATGAACGCTAGATCAGTCTAAGTAATGTCCAGCACATTTCATCCATACTAAATAATGTATGTCTTGGCAGGCCTCTCCATTTTGCTTAGGAAAAAAATACAAGTCCAGTCATAGCTTTCCCAGGGTTATATCATTAATCTTCAGGTACTCCAAAGGATTTGAAAGCTTTTACCAGTAAAGAAGGGAAGAGGAAGCCCAATGGGTAATTGTTTTTTTTTATTTGTTGTTTCTTCTTCCCCCTTCCCCCCTCCCAAAAAAAAAAAAAAAAAAAAAAAAAAAAAAAAAAAGATGTGGATTTAAGATTAAATTATGGTTTACTTTAAGGTTCACTCATAAGATGTGTTTCAGAACCCTTATGTATGTATCTCTCTAAGAAGCTTATCTCTTAATGATCAGTTTATGAATTACTGAAATAATTCATGACATGCCCTTAGGATCAGTATCTTTAAATGTGCTTGTGGTAACATCACTCATGTGATTCATTTCAATATATCAAGTGGAACCATCCAAATACATAAAGTTATTCACAGGAGTAACTGCCTAGCAGATCATTTACTATTCATGGTTCAAATTAAGTGAAATACCTCTTTTGCCACTGAGGCCCCCTGAATACATTATTTTTAGGGTTCTTCTGATTCTGACAACAGTGCATCATTAGTAATGCTGGATGTGACTATTCCTCCTTCACTCCCTCCCTCTCTCCCTCCCTCTCTCTCTCTCTCTCTCTTTCTCTTCATATAAGAAAAGCTTCCAAAAATTTATTCTTCCTCAAGAGTGAAGTACTCTGTTCCACAAATGGCACTGGCAAATGTCTGCCCTTCAAATTTTGCATGAACCACCACTTTCACAACTTGTCTATAACTGATAGCTCTTGGTCCTGGTGTCTTATCACTCAAATCAGGACTTTCTACCCTGATGGCTTCCTTTTCCTCCTCAAGAACTGATTGGCCTTTCAATTTAAGTAAAAAAATATAGACCCTAAACATTTAGAGCTTTGCCTCTGCTGCTTGTTAATGCTGCTGTTTTATCTATAGCCCTTGGACAGCTCAGTTTAGTTACTCTGTCTGTCTATCTGGCTGACTACTTATCCTATTCTATTCTCTTCTCCAGACAAGGCTTTTTTCATGGATATGCACACAGTAAGCACCAGCATACTTCTGTTTGTACTCTTCTCAATTAAAAAAAAAAAAAATGTAGTAAACATATTGGCAACATCTGGAAAACATTTGCATTATTTCAGTATAAATATTGCATATGCCTTGCATGAATCTTAATAATAAGAATTTACTTCAGTTTATGTAAATGACAGTCTTCCTACATTTGCAGAAATATTTTTAATATCTTTATTGAAGATTTGGATGAGGGAATTGAGTGCACTCTCAGTAAGCTTACTGATGACACCAAGTTGGGGGGAAGTGTTGATCTGCTGGAAGGTAGTAAGGCCCAGCAGAGGGACCTGGACAGGATGGGTAGATGGGCAGAGGCCAATGGGATGAGGTTCAATATGACTAAGTGTAGGATCCTGCACTTTGGCCACAACAACCCCATGCAGTGCTCCAGGCTTGGGGGAGAGTTGCTCGAAAGCTGTGCAGAGGAAAATTTTTTGAGAATGCTGACTGATGCTCACCTTATCATGAGCTGGCAGTGTGCTCATATGGTCAAGAAAACCAACAACATCCTGGCTTGTATCAGGACTAGTGTAACCAGCAGGACCAGGGGGGTTATTACCCACCTGTACTCAGCTCTGTTGAGGCTGCACCTCGAGTACTGGGTTCAGTTTTGGGTCCATCACAACAAGAAGGACATTGAGGCCCTGGAATGTGTCCAGAGAAGGGCTACAAAGCTGGTGAAGGACTGGGAACACAATTTCTAAGAGGAGCAGGTGAGGGAACAGGGGTTGTTTAGTCTGAGGAAGAGAATGCTCAGGGGAGACTTATTGTTCTCTCTAACTACCTGAAATGAAGTTGTGGGGAGCTGGGAATCGTCTTTGATCACGGGTAGGACCAGAGGGGATGGCTTCAAGTTGTGTCAGGGGAGGTTCAGGTTAGAAATTAGGAGACTTTTCTTCTCAGGAAGAGTGGTCAGGCATTGGAACGGGTTGCCCAGGGAAATGGTGACATCACCGTCCCTGGGGGTGTTCAAGGAAAGGCTGGACATGGTGCTTAGGGACATGGTATAGTGGGTGACATTGGTGATAGGGTGATGGTTGGACCAGAAGATCTTGGAGGTCTTTTCCAATCTTAATAGTTCTGTTCTGTTGTGTTCTATCCTATCCTATCCTATCCTATCCTATCCTATCCTATCCTATCCTATCCTATCCTATCCTATCCTATCCTCTTATTCAAAGGAAGCTGTAAAATAGAAAAAAAAAAAAAAAAAAAAAAAAAAAAAAAAAAAAGTAATGATGGAGTTAAAATGGTAATGGCTGGGCAATGAATGCAGCTCTATCTAGTCTAGAATAGTTTATCTAGTTTTCCAAAAGCTACCACCTATAAAAAGGGAGATCACGATTTCCAGAGAAGTAGTTTACATGAATTAGGCTGGAGCACATTGTATTTCTACCTAGTCTTAATAAACATATATGATAAAAAGACAGTAGATACAGCCAGAGAAACAGAAAGAAGGTTGATGTGATAAGAAACAACAACAAAAAGCCACACCTTTACCAAGGTATTACAAAGGCCCATGGAATCGTAGAATCATAGAATGGTTTGGGGTGGAAGGGACCTCAAAGATCATCTCTCCCAACAGGCAGGGACACTTTCTACCAGACCAGGTTGCTCAAAGCCCCATCCAACCTGGCCTTAAATGATTCCATGACCTGGCCTTAAATAATTCCATGGATGGGGTATCTACAGCTTCTCTGGGAAACCTGTTCCAGTGACTCACCACCCTCTAAGTGAAAAATTGCTTTGTTATACGTAATCCAATGCTAAGATTTCAGCTAAAATCATTGCCCGTTGTCCTATCACTACACCCTCTGATAAAGAGTCTCTCTCCAGCTTTCCTGTAGGTCCCTTTTAATTATTGGAAGGCCACTGTAAGTTCTCCACGGAGCCTTCTCTTCTACAGGCCGAACAATCCCAAGACCCTCAGACTGTCTTCATAGAAGAGGTGCTCCTGATCGTCTTTATGTCCCTCTTCTGTACTTGCTCCAACAGGTCCATGTCCTTCTTATGCTGGGGGCCCTGAAGTACTCCAGGTACAATCCCACAAGAACAAAGTAAAGGGAGGAATCACCTCCCTCTACCTGCTGGCACATCTTCTCTTGATGAAACTCAGGATACAGTTGGCTTTCTGGGCTGCAAGTATACATTGCCTGCTCATGTTGAGTTTCTCTTCAACCAACGCCCCCAAGTGCTTCTCCTTAGTGCTGATCTCAATCCATTCTCTGCCCAGTTTGTGCTTGGAATTGCTCTGACCCAGTAACTTACACTTGGCCTTGTTGAACTAAGTTTGCACTGGCCCATCTCTCAAAACCCTCTTGGATGGTATTCCTTCACTCCAGCATATCAACCACACCACACAACTTGGTTTCATTGGCAAACTTCCTGAGGACACACTCAATCCCACTGATCATGTCACCAACAAAGATATCTTTGCAGCATCAGTCCCAATACCAGCCCCTGAGGAATGACATCCATCATGTCTTGGATATTGAGCCATTGATATCCACTTGGATACTGAGCCATGTGCATATTGAGCCATTGAACACAACTCTTTGAGGGAGACCATTCAACCAATTCCTTACCCACTGGAGTGGTACATCCATCAGATCCATGTCTCTCCATTTTAGAGACAAGGATGTTGTGTCAGATATTTTGTATAAGTCCAGGTAGCTGACATCAGTTGCTCTTCTCTCATTCATCATTGTTGTAACCTCATCACAAAAGGCCACCAGGTTGGTCAGGCACAATTTATCCTTAGTGAAGGAATGATATCTGTTACCAGTCACCTCTTTGTTTTCCAAGTACCTTAGCAGAGTTTCCAGGAGGATCTGCTCCTTGATCTTGCCAGACACAGAGATGAGACTGACTGGCCTGTAGTTCCCTAAGACTTCCTTTTTTTTTTTTTTTTTTTCCTTTTTTAAAAATGGGGATTTTTTTCCCCTTTTCCAATCAGTGGAACTTTTTGTGATTTTATTCTTATCAGGTATCCTGGGTTGCTTGAGGGACATTGGAGGAATGATGCAAAAACTACAGAAATACAGTCTTTTCCTGATGAAGTTCCTAGGTAGCATGCATATAATTTATATTCATTCACTGCATCCTCTATGGGGTCAGCAATAAACAGAAGGCTGAGACTTAAAACCACATCAGATAAGCTTGTGTCTCTTTTCCAGCATTTCATACAAGGGTAAAAAACATCCAGCTACACCTGTTTTTCTTCTCCCTTCAGTGCAGTGTTGCAGAACAAAAGGATTGAGAATCTGGCTGATAGTTTGTATAAGGAATGTTCGGATAAAAATTAGCTCAGAAGCCTCTGTTTCAAGTTTAAATATATATATTCCTTTAAAACCACAAGTTCCCATTCTCAAAACAGCAATTTTAAAGGAGGCTTATCCTTTCCTAACAGATGAATTTGGTTTAGTTTGCTCTCTTCCATTGGACTACTTTTTTAGATTAGATCATTAAAGAGATGAGGCCTCAACTCTCCTACATAAACACTGAAGACCACACAACCTTTCCTTCAAATAAGGACTGCAAAATCTATTCACAAAGTTTTCTCTACTTGCCCTGCCTTGCTCCCACTGATAGCAAATCTGCCACGCTCTCTGTTTTTTTGTTTGTTTGTTTGTTTGTTTTTGAGCACTTTGGGATACTTCAAAATGAAATTCTTAATAAAAATGCAAATTATTATTATTGCAAAAACATGTTGGCCCACTGTGCCATGCAACATTCTCAGGAGTAGCACTCTTTCAAAATGGGATTTGAAAAATAGCACAGAATTTATCTTGAATCAAATGGCATTATGTATTTAGTCATTTACTGAAGCCACTTGGTAGAAGTTGGGGAAAACATTAATTAATCATATTCACATGAGGGTTCCTGCTTATGCAGAAATACTATTTTTTCCCATTTCTTAGTTTTCCTTCACACTCAAAGACCTGTAATGCTTCAGACACGTATTGAGTTTGGAGCAAGAGCTTTTTCTGTTAGATGCAATGCATGAACCAGCCAAAAGAGGCTGTTTAAATTTAGCATAGGATATTCCATGCACTGAAAGGAGCACCTAGGAAAAATGAATAGTATCCACAGCATGAGACATCTGCCTCAATAGATCTGAATTCAGTTCCCCTCTGAAGCAGTGAATTAGCAATATCTTGGCCTGTTAGTTCAGCTGTTAAATGGTTTTGGTTGGGTTTTGGGAGAGCATTTTTCCCCCTGAAAGAAACCAACAACATGCCTTCAGGTTTATGAAATAGTTTGGGTCAAACTTTCAGCTATATGTGGTGCACAAGCAAGGTGACAATTAGATAAACTGTAAAGAGAAATTCTCTACTAGTGGCAGCGTTGGCTGCTCATCATTAGGATAGCATGAGATACCCACCAGCTGGCCTAGAATGGCTCCCACAAGGGTCCAAGGGACTTCTAGTTTTTCATTTGACAAGGAGACAAGGTAGAGCAATGGCACATCCCTACAAAAACACTTTTTGACTTTGTTTTATAGTGATTTACCCTTCCAGCATCATACATACTTTGATCAGGTTTCCTTCAGCAAAGCCTGTATGAGACAGGATTTATTTTTATACTCAGAGAGTCCCTCTCCAAGTAGGTATTTTCTACACTTTTTTTTTCTTCTTTTTTTTCCTGTGGCACCTTTGCATTAATCCATATTCACCAGTAACCAAGTAGACAGACATTCCTCACACCTGCAAACCCTAGAAAATAGATTCATAATATTTTTCACTTCACTAGACACATGACACCCCATTCAGGGATTTATCATAGCGATGACACATCTTATTAGAGAGGTTGACTCAAGAACCAGCTCCCTTCCCATTTGTGATCACATAGCACCTAGCTGGCAACTGTAGCAATTGCAATCTTAGGTATTTAGAGTTTTTAGAACTTTTTACTGCCATTTGCCATATGGAACCAAGGTCAAGAGACATCAATCTGCTCATTGGTCCATTATGATAACTGACAAGTGATTTGTAGACCACAACTGATCCATATGCCCATTGTAATTAAAACATTGTATTCCAAAACAGTAGATTCCAAAGAATAAAAACACAACAACCCCTCCAAGTGTATTGGAAATGTCTTAATGGGGTTGGTAGACAGTGCAAAGCGGCACATTGCACTGTTCTGTGGAGGCCACCACAAGCCAAGCAAGATATTTTGGGCCTCTAAAATCACTCAAACAACTGATCACATATGCAATTGCACTGCATATGCAGTTTTTCTGTTGTTTATCCCTGCATGACACAAAGCTGTTTTTCTCCTTTAAAACTGATTTTGTTTCATAATTGTATTCCTCAGAAGAAAAAGAAAACAGACAGGTACCTGGGGATGTCATTATTTTGACATTATTATTTAGCAGAGTTAGGAGAACCTACCTAATTCTGAAAGAAAGTTAGGTGCTTCAGGGAAGCTCCAACAATTTCAAATTGTTCAAATGCCAAATGCTTCCTTTTTTCTAACAGGAAAAGACTTCATTGTATGGAAAGGGGTGATCAACTTGAGTAGTTGGGAATTAAATGTGATTCAGGAAATTTACAGTGTGTTTCCAGTTTCTGATGTGTAACACAACTCTTAAAAAGAAATAAAGTAGACAATATTAAATGTGGAAGGAAGAATGGCAGAAGATGGTGAACAACAGAACAAAAGTCCAACTAGTCTGGTAGACTGCAGCACTCTATTGCTTCAGTGTTTCCTTAGATAAAGCTTATATTTCTATATTTATAATTATTCAGTGGATTTTTTCTTCCATAAATTTAGTAATTTAGGTTTGGGAACAGAAGTGACTAGAACTGAAAGAAAAAGATATATTTCCTTGTTATTTTACAAAAGCTAAGTGAGAGTTAGCAAGGAGAAAAAGCTCAAATGATTTAGAACAGCTGGATGTAGCTATATGTTATTTTTGATGTAAAGATTTCAAAGCTCTGTTCAAAGAAAGCCATTATTACTATCCCCACTGTGCAGATAGGCAAAATGAAGCACATAAATGTACAGATACTGACCAGAAGTCATATAGCTATCAAATAATACAACTGGACATTTATTTCAGAACTTAGCAAGTAGGATTTTGCAGGCAAATAGTAAAGCCACTAAACAAAAATCCTAATATTTCAAAACTTATCACAGAATCACTGAATTATAATTATCTTGAAAAGAAAAAAAAATAAAGCCAGGAATACTTCCCACTGCTTCCCAGTGATCTTTGTCTACTTCAGTGTAAGAGCAGAACAGACACTAACAATGCTTCTTGTTTTCTTGGTTCTCATGTAAAGAAATCAAAATGCAACCTGGGAAGCAGCCACTACATTCTCTAGCAGATTCCGTTCTGGACAGCTGGAAACAGAGCTGAGGAGTTTTTCATCATTTATGGCTACAGGAACTAAAACCAGTTGAAATTCTCAGCAGAAAATATTTGTGGCCAGAAAACTGGAAGGGGAAACATAAAATTAATCTGCAAAGATTCATTTTAGTAATTTAAAGGAAATAGCTCATCTGAAAAATTATAAAATAGTTCAAAATATTTTTTTATCCTTTTCAACTTAAATTATTATTTTCCATTTTCATTCTTCCAAGAAAAAATACTTTTTTTTTTTTTTTTTTTTTTTTTTAAGTACACTTTGAGGTAAGGCATGATTTTTTAATTTTAAATTTGTTTGGATTTTATTTTAGTTACAAAACTTTTTTAAAAATACGATTGAGACTTTTTTTTTCTTTTCTTTCTTTTTTTTTTCTTCTTTTTTTCCAATGCCTGGGTTTGGACAATGAATAATAATAATAATAAAAAAAAGCACTTATTGTTTGCCTAGTTATGTTAATGAGTGCCAGCTCAATGAGCTTGCCTTTAAATCATACAACCTCCTCTTCATTAGTCTCTCAGAATGCTGGAGAACCTTTAATTCTTACACTTGTTAGCAGAACTTGAAAGCAAGACATTTTATTTAAGACACAATCAAAATTTTGATTACTTTCTCAAGTACTTCTCTGCGTTGTATATGTAACAGGCAATATCAGCAGGAATTCGATTTGACAGACACTAATGTTGCATGTTCACCAGTTAACCAAATTACACCAGCCATGTTATCACAATGGGCATGAATGATTCTAGTTCTACAGTAAACTGTGGACACCTAATGTGGTCTAATTAGGACAGCTATACACAGTGAACTAATACTGTCTTAAATCAGGTTTGTGGTGTCATTCATCACGTCACTTAAGAACTGCGCTGAGTGGATGGACTTTCACACACTTTTATATGATTCTTGTATTGAATGATTTGGAAAAGTAGGGCCTAAATATACCCAGTTATCTAAAAAATGGCATGGATAAAAGTCTGTGGTATTTTTGATTGTTAGTGGTTTGTTGTTGTTGTTGTTGTTTTTCTTTGGCAGCTTTCAAGTGGCATTGTTAAGCATTACATTTAAATCTCAAGTTTTTCCCCAAAAATATTTCTTGAGATTTGGCAATACTGTGGCAATACTGTTTGCTTTTTATAGTGTAAGGTGAAAAAAAAAAAAAAAAAAAAAAAAAAGAAGGAAAAAGTTTTTTTGTCTTTCCTTCACCGTTGAAGTGTTTTCTGGAGGTTAGCTATAAAAAATTCCATCAATGAGGACCACAGTGCACAGTGGTTGGTATTGGTGATAAAGATTACATCTTTAAAAAACAGAAGAAACGCCATTACTGCAGGAACTTTAAGAGGAAGGAAGCAGAAATGAGCTTTTGGAATAAAAGGGTGCTTTATTTTATTTTATTTTATTTTATTTTATTTTATTTTATTTTATTTTATTTTATTTTATTTTATTTTATTTTATTTTATTTTATTTTATTTTATTATTTTATTTTATTTTATTTTATTTTATTTTATTTTATTTTATTTTATTTTATTTTATTTTATTTTATTTTATTTTATTTTTTATTCCTGCTGAACAATAATTGTGCATTTCCGTTTTCTTCCTCTCTCGCTATTTCATTTTTAATACTTTTTCATAGACAGGAATTGAGAAAGTTCTCTCAACTTATGATTACTTTAGTCTAAAGTGCTGATGACTGGCATCCCAGGCATTTCTGCGGTACTGAACCTCTTTCAAAATTCTATCCACACATATTCCCACAGTGATAAAACGGAAGCTCTATAAAAATATGAAGAAAGACACAAAACTAAACCTTTAGCTTCTTATGGGGTACTGCTTTTTGTTGTTTTTGCTGCAACGCTGTAATTGGCCTAGTGAGATCTGATAAATGTCTTATTATTAACTTGAACATCAACTGATGGTGAAAAAAATATGATGAAACTTGTGACTGAGAGAAAAGTAAAAGGGTATAAATGACTGGCAGTTCCCATTTCTTTACAAGTGTTACATTTCAGTCCCCTGCCACTACCACATGTTTCCTGTTCACAGATAATTTGTACAACATATTTTATCATTCAGTTTTAGACACAGTTGAAAGGCTTTTGCCTAAGGCTTGGAACACTTTGAAAATTGTATACCATTTGCAAGGCTTTCTTCTGCTTCACTGTGCAATTAGGTGACTGCTTTTCTGCAGACACTGGATTTATCATATGTGGAATTGGTTTTTTTCACCAAGGTGAACTGGGAACAAAAATGCAAGTACTTTTTCAGTAACCCATAGACAAGGGATTAGTGTGCCAGCACAAAGCTTGTAGGCTGCCTTGCCTGTCAGTCCCAAACTGGATGCCATTCCCTCACAGAAGGAGTATTGTGAGCCACAAAGTTTCATACAAAAAATGCTCTCCCTGCCCCTGCACTTGTATAGCCTGTGTATATGTGATTCAAACTTCTATGGTGCAAGAAAGACATTGGATTGGAATACATTTTTTTCCTTTTTTTTTTTTTTTTTTTTTTTTTCTAATTTGCTAACATCACTTTTTTTTGAGCACAGTAGGTTCTTTCCTCCCTTTCTTTGCCCCCTCCCCACACCACCTCCTGCTCCGTCGTGACTAAACTTTGCTCTCTTCTGAAGAAGTGTGAAGACACTGATGTGCTAAGAGCTTCCCCTGCTGGAAGTTCCTAGCAAAAGGTGCTGTAGCCAAGTAGGGATGGATCTGGGACTAGCTCCCAGTTCAGCTAATTTATGTGCTCAGTTCCTGTCGAACAGAGAGTACATAATGTGACTTGAGATGCTGATTAAATTTCATGTGTATTTCTATGTTCTAAATAAACCAAATTTTAAAGTCAGATTTGAGAGTTGGTAGTTTATAAACCTCATTACAGCAGTTTGTATTTTTCCACTGAATTATGTGAGGAAAAGGGAGACAAATTCAGCCCTATTGTATAACGTACCTACATGCTTTTACAAGGTCATCTTCCCTTCCAGCAGAGAATATTAACTATTTCTTGAAAATTAAATTTTATCTATTAGAAATATATCATTATTTAAATAAAATGGAATTGTGAGTTTGTTGTTTGCTTTTTTTTGAAGCCATCCTTCTTGTAAAAATACTGAGTGTGCAAGTGCACAAATGAGATGCAAGGAAGTCTGGCACCTTAGAGCATAATGCCATCAGAAGGAAAGCATATTTCCTCAGACTACATGTCTCTCTAGTAATACTTGCAATCTATATCAATTACCTATTCTGAAAACTGAGGAAAAGATATAATTTTGAAATCAAAACTAATAGTATTTTAGTATAATTTTTAAGCTGTCCATATCAGAAATACCGGGCTGCAAATTCCTCAGCTTCTTGAAGGCTATGTGTTAACAGAACATTATTATTTAAATACCACATGCTCAAAAAAGTACTTCTAGTAGTATACGGAAACATGGCCACTATCTCCTTGCACAGTGTGACCTAGCTGTCAAGATTCTCTTGACTATTGTGTCAGTTCTCTGACTCAGCATAGACCAGCAAAGCAACTTTGGAGCAAATTGCTTCCATGGTCACTCTCATCTCTGTTGATTTTGTCTGGATAGTTTGTAAGTCTTTTTAGCCATGACTTGGCTGTCTCAGTGATCTGAAGCAGGTGGCACAGTGGCTGTGTTAGTGTGGTGTTGCCCCTGTGCTGGTTTTCCCTGACTTGCAACAGTTTGCAGTAAGGTTGTGGTAATTTAAGAGGTTACTCAGAAGTCTCCCATCTGCAAAAGCATCTCTTCCACCACCTGAATCATTGGACTGATCTGGGATGTATTTTGCATCCTATTGAAATGTAGCTGTTTAGGACAGTGTAAGAGAATTATCGTCCTCTCCAGCTGTAACCTAAGGAAGGCTGAGTCACAGCAGAGATGGCTTGTGAGCCAGAGAAAATATGGAGAGCTCCAGAGTTCCCACAATCTGTATACATGCAGATACACAAGTATATGGAAAGTTTCCAAAGGAAGTTCCCTTTCAATCCCCATAAAATCCCCTAGACCCAGCCAGCAACCTGAACTTGGTGCCAGAGGAACAGAGGATTTCCTTCAAATTCTCTACCTGGCTTAATGTAATTTGCTGTTTGGTAGAAGACCCAAGGAAGCTGCAAAGAAAGAACTGGATCATGGGATTTCCCAGCTGAAAGATAACAGTAAACCCAGACTGACCCTTCTTTCTGTAGTATGCATTGTGCTTTGTCCCAAATGGGAAATATGGTTTGTCGATGCAGAGGCAGCATACGTTGTAAACAGTGACAAGAATAAAGCTAAATATTATGCATATTCATTGCATGCAAACCTAAACACAAATGTCCCTACTGAGCAAAACAGCAAAGAGAAGCTTCTGGGTCTTTTTAACCAATTCTTTTCTCTGTTGTGCAATTTGCAATAATATACAATGGTACTTTATATATTACAAGCAAGTACTCTTTAAGTATAGTCTTCTCATTGGTACAACTTAGCTGCATGATAATTTCATTAACTGTTCTCAGTAATGGCTCATTTCAAGTTTCCAGACATCATGATGCAATGCCTCTGTATGTGCACTTTAGCATTTCTTTTTTAACTTTCCTAATCAACTGTTATGACATGGGTTTCATTTCCTTTTATTCATACTGACAGGACAAGTTTAGGCTCCTGCACTATATCAGAATCTTGTTTTTAATGTGGATCTTGAACAGCATAGCAATGTTCTCCACATACAACACCTCTAACCGCATCCAAATTCTTAATAGTGTAACTAACATATGTTATATTACCAAATTATTGTGCTCTCACTTACACAGTTGTTTGTCAAACTTAGTTAAGATGGAAATAATTATTTTCTTATAAAAACTGGGTCTCCATCCTGAGTAGTAAACCAAGAAAATCTATTAAAATCCTGACCAAATAGGACTAACTTCCAGGACTGTAAAACCCTAATCATAACTCTATGAAAGCCAGCTCAACCTGACCCATGAATTTCTTAAAGCAGTTAGACCCAGGTGTTAGCATAGCAAGGTAAACCGGGATACTTCACTCCACAGCCAAAAAAAAGGTTACATATTTCTGAAGAAATGAACTTGCCCGTAACATACAGTGAAGAGAACTGTGGGTTAGTTAGGCTGACAATAAAAAAATAATTCTGTGGCATGCAGTTTTTTTTTTGCCCCATTTTTCCCTCATTTAAAAAAGCAAAATGGAATATAATAGTTTTCATTTTTATAGAATTATTGTTCTTGATCATTGTCTTGGTATGAAGCAATTGAACATTGTGTGAAATATAGTACTAACATTCAGCAGCTGGCATCTGTTGTTCCTGTGTTTTGTTTTGTTTTGTTTTTTTTCTGGATAAGCACCATACAGTAAATGAGGAAATAGCAACTCATTTGTTAAAAGGAGTGGGCATACATACTCAGAATTCTGGTTATTTAAAATATTAAAACTGTGAATAAGACAAATTATGTCAAATTCTCCATGCACCCACAGAGAACTCATGTTTTGCCATTGTATGCTTGTATAATTATTTGCATTTGCTTGAAACATTCCCATATTAATTCTGAATTGAGCTTCTACTTTGCTAGTGCATGAATATAAAGATAAAAACTATAATTTCTGCTATTGCTTTTTTATTATTATTAATGCATAGCTATTAATAATGCACTATCAGAAGGATACTCTGTGGTCACAGTCAATATGAGAACTGACAAAACAACAGGCTGTAAAATAAGTAATAAGAGTAGCGTCAGGGGAAAAAATAGTTTAGAGCTTGAATATAATACCCTGACAGACACACTATTTCTTAATATGTGCATGGGTGATCTTAAGTCTAAGGCCTGACTACAAGTTAAAGAATAAGGTGGAACATATATAATAAAAAATGAATGTTAAAACATTTATTATTTAACTGCTTTAACAACAACAAAAAAATAATACTACTTGCATATGTGTTTTATCTGATCTCAAATAGTGTCAGCAAACAGCATTTTACAACGGATAAGAATTAAACATTACAGGCATGTCTCACAGCCATGAGTTTGTATTTTACATAGGTAATGTAGCTGTATATGCAAAACCAGAAAAATGTAACCCATTCATTAACTGAGAAATTTTCTCTTGCATAACGAGGCTACCATTACTATTTTGGACCCTGGCTTATACTGGGCGCACTAAGAGGCATTTAGGGATTTACACATTATTTAACTTCATGTTTTCATTTACATGAACTGAGCTGGCGTGGGAATGGTCCCATGTCCAGGATGTAATGTTGATTCAATCTCCAAAAGCAGAAATGAGCTTAGCACCCTGTGGCTATATAGAAGACTGTGGAGAGGAACCCTTCTTTCCTTCCAGACCTGCTCCTCTCTAACCTCCCCAGCTCAGAACTGTAGTTGCTCACCTCTGACTTGTCTGGGTTGGCTGTCTCAGTGTCACCACAATACAAAGTCAACCAAATATTCAGACTTAAGTTTTTTCATTAGAATTGTAGCTTTCTAGCCAACCACTGGAGTATGTTGAAATGATTATGTGTGAGCTGAAATTTTCCATCGCTGAAGGTCAAATCTGTTTTTTGCTATTTTGCCATCTACATCCTTCAAAGATTGTATAAGCTGGTTTTAATTCACAATAGTGCATTAGATAATTAATCTAGGAGAAATAAAATTTATTCTGGTTTAAAACTGTCAGAACCAGTGCCCACACTGCCTCCCACTGACATGAGCAAATGTGTGTGGGAGATGAGAAATGACTGAGGCTGCAGCCACCAGTGTAAGTCTCAGCTGCTCTTGAGCTAACAGAGTTGAGGAAGTTTGGAATAATCCACACTATTCAGAAAATAACAACAGCCTCCCTTTTTGCACATTTGACTGAGTCAGGTATGAAGACTTTGGTATTTTAAACATCTTTCTAGCATAGGTGTTTTGTGCCATCTTTAAACATGAGAAAATCAAGTTTTCCCTTGTGTAAAACTTATAATTTTTATTACCATTATTATCATTATTATTTTTATTTTATTTTATTTTATTTTATTTTATTTTATTTTATTTTATTTTATTTTATTTTATTTTACTTTTGGTCCTCATAATAACCCTCTACATTAAATGCTTCAGATCTGAAATAGAAATTTGGCATGAAAATAGCCTTTTTTTTAAGAAGCAGGACATAACCTTATTCGGGATAAATTGATTTTATATGAGCAAGATGCAGACTGAGAACTTGCAGCAGATTACTATTTTTTCACTAAATTGATGCATGCAGTGGTGAAATGATGTGCATGCATATAGCTGATTTGAATAAAATGAAGAAGATCCTCAAGTATTGCATCTTTTAGGTGTAATGTGTGTTTTTGGGGATGTGCCAGAAATACTCTGTGAAAATCACCTCTATCCTAATTGAACAGTGATTTGTATTTAGAGTATACTTTCTTCTCTAGCTTAAGTATGAACTCTGTGTATAAAAATGAACTTTACGGTTGTATACAGGAGTTTTCAGCATAGCAGAAGCTAGCAACACACTTGCATTGGAGATATACCTAGAAAGTGTGTACAGCTAAGCAGTTCTTCAGGGTTTTGGGGAAGAAAGATATGTGGTTTTTTTTGAGTAATTATTTAAATACATATTTTAGGATGAAGCCACTTGGGACACTGCATCGAGATCAGGAAATTAAGCAATGCATCATAAACAGGTATGTCCAGCACGGCCTGGCTGTCTCCTGCCAGGCTCCTGTGAGCTTAGACCAGATGCTGTCTAAGAGCAGACAGACTAATGAAATGAGGTTTTTTTCTATAGATTTGTGTCTTTTAATCCTTAAAGGCTCTGCCTAGAATAACCAAGTTTTCCCTCACAGTCTTTACAACACCATCCCAGACAAGAGACAGCAAAGCCACTATTTAGAATATCATTGCTGATTGGCTTCAAGTTGCTGCTACATGGCACAAACCATACTCTACTTGCTTTATTTTTACAAGGGGTTATAGGTGCTCTTTTACTCAGTTGCCAATATTTATGACAATATTAAGTGCTTCACTTACTTCGAGGCATCATCTTTTGAAACTGCTTCATTCGAAAACCTGGTTGAGCTCAACAAGCTCAAAAGTCATTAGGGGGAGCGGATGGTAGGCAGATAAAAGAGACAGTATAGCTGTATAAAATATAGCAAAAAAGGGGGGGGATAAGATAAGGGAGAGGACACTTTTTTCTTTATGTATTGCTATTATAACAAGTACTGCTGAACAGGTCCATGTTCAGGATCCTCTATTTCCTTAAAGAAGGAAAGAGAAGTCCCTTTGGTTCCTCACCTTCCATCAACTGCAAATAGCTCCTATCTAATGAAGGCCAACATGTGAGACAAAAGCCATCAGTTTTCAAATTTTGAGGTAGAGACCAGGATTATGGATGAGACTGCAGACTGCCTTGATTCTTTGCATTCTCTTGTTGTCATAATCTTGTTTTTCTCTACTGAGCCTTGGAAATGTGCAGAATTTACAGAAGACAGGCTTACACTTTGTGATACAGCTTTGTCTCAGCAAGCTGCCTGTGAGCTAGCCATCACTCTGCATGGCTCACAACAGCTGCCTCTCTCCTTGTGAGTTAATCAGTGTTTGGGACCAGGCCTATGATCATCCATGGCACTTAATTGGTAGTATACTGCTTAGCACATTTTGGGCACATGCCAGCTAGCAGTCTCCCAGGTATTGCTCAGGTAATGGGTCAGATCAAGGACCCCAGGAGACAACAGGGACAATGCAGGGAGAAGGGAATTTAGCCATGCAGACATGAGCATGCCATCCACTCAGTGTCAGAAAGCAGCACTGGTCATTACATTTACTGGGACAGAGTAGTAGATAGGGATATGCAGGGCACTGTTTCAGGCACTAAAAGCATGACAACCGTGTTATCATTGTGCTTATACTTAGGCAAACTGGCTGAGTTTTCAGAAAAGCTCATATCCAGGGTGTCATACTACCTAACAATTAATTAAATAATTAATTCTTGTTATTATTTTATACCATCCTTAAAAATGGTATGGAGGCATGGCAATATGATTGAAATGTCTTACCATGGCCCTGTACAGAGCCATTTATGTATATCTCCATCTCAGAACATAGCCATTAGTTGAGCCACCCACTACCATCAGCTAAAGCAGAGTCCTGGTGCTGTCCATTTGTGCAGACACACTGCCCATGCTATCAACCAGAAGGGAAAGTAGGGTAGGAGCAGCTGTGAATAGTGACCCTATCTCCCTCAAGGCAAAGAAAATGTTCATCTGCCCAGATCTACCGCAGTTATTGCTGCTTTGTTCCAGAAAATAAGTACAAAGGCCAAAGAGTGTATGTGAATTTAAGTATCCCTTGCCAGGCAAATGCATAAGAGAATTCAATTAACACTGAATGTGCACTCAGCTCTAGCATTCAGATGTTTTTGTTTTTGTTTTTTTTTTCTTTTTAACTATGAAGCTTACCCTTCATTATAAGTGGTTTTCTAAGTAATACTATGTCTCTGTATATAGATATGCATTTCTACTTTTGGGCTGTTAAACTTTTTTCTTCTTGGAAGATATTTTTAACAAGATACAGATTTCCCACCAAATGTGCTCATTATTGATGACAAAACCAGAAACAGATAAAAGAAAAGAAATGAAAAACTGTTTATCTTTTTAAAAAAAAAAAAAAAAAAGCTTAGATTTACTTACTTCTTTTGCTAACTCTGTTTTGATTTGTTTTGCTTTTGCTTTTTAAAAAAGGGTCATTCCTCTCATCCCTTTTATACCTATCTTTTTAAATAATTATTAATGTCATTGAAATATATGGGTTTGCATTTTTTTAATTCAATAAAAAACATGGGGAACATCAGAGGGGAGGAAAAGGAGAAGCGAAGCGAGGAAAGGGAAGGGAAGGGAAGGGAAGGGAAGGGAAGGGAAGGGAAGGGAAGGGAAGGGAAGGGAAGGGAAGGGAAGGGAAGGGAAGGGAAGGGAAGGGAAGGGAAGGGAAGGGAAGGGAAGGGAAGGGAAGGGAAGGGAAGGGAAGGGAAAAGGGAAGGGAAAAGGGAAGGGAAAAGGGAAGGGAAAAGGGAAGGGAAAAGGGAAGGGAAAAGGGAAGGGAAAAGGGAAGGGAAAAGGGAAGGGAAAAGGGAAGGGAAAAGGGAAGGGAAGGGAAGGGAAAAGGGAAGGGAAGGGAAGGGAAGGGAAGGGAAGGGAAGGGAAGGGAAGGGAAGGGAAGGGAAGGGAAGGGAAGGGAAGGGAAGGGAAGGGAAGGGAAGGGAAGGGAAGGGAAGGGAAGGGAAGGGAAGGGAAGGGAAGGGAAGGGAAGGGAAGGGAAGGGAAGGGAAGGGAAGGGAAGGGAAGGGAAGGGAAGGGAAGGGAAGGGAAGGGAAGGGAAGGGAAGGGAAGGGAAGGGAAGGGAAGGGAAGGGAAGGGAAGGGAAGGGAAGGGAAGGGAAGGGAAGGGAAGGGAAGGGAAGGGAAGGGAAGGGAAGGGAAGGGAAGGGAAGGGAAGGGAAGGGAAGGGAAGGGAAGGGAAGGGAAGGGAAGGGAAGGGAAGGGAAGGGAAGGGAAGGGAAGGGAAGGGAAGGGAAGGGAAGGGAAGGGAAGGGAAGGGAAGGGAAGGGAAGGGAAGGGAAGGGAAGGGAAGGGAAGGGAAGGGAAGGGAAGGGAAGGGAAGGGAAGGGAAGGGAAGGGAAGGAAAGGAAAGGAAAGGAAAGGAAAGGAAAGGAAAGGAAAGGAAAGGAAAGGAAAGGAAAGGAAAGGAAAGGAAAGGAAAGGAAAGGAAAGGAAAGGAAAGGAAAGGAAAGGAAAGGAAAGGAAAGGAAAGGAAAGGAAAGGGAAGGGAAGGGAAGGGAAGGAAAGGAAAGGAAAGGAAAGGAAAGGAGAGGAAAGGAGAGGAAAGGAGAGGAAAGGAGAGGAAAGGAGAGGAAAGGAGAGGAAAGGAGAGGAAAGGAAAGGAAAGGAAAGGAAAGGAAAGGAAAGGAAAGGAAAGGAAAGGAAAGGAAAGGAAAGGAAAGGAAAGGAAAGGAAAGGAAAGGAAAGGAAAGGAAAGGAAAGGAAAGGAAAGGAAAGGAAAGGAAAGGAAAGGAAAGGAAAGGAAAGGAAAGGAAAGGAAAGGAAAGGAAAGGAAAGGAAAGGAAAGGAAAGGAAAGGAAAGGAAAGGAAAGGAAAGGAAAGGAAAGGAAAGGAAAGGAAAGGAAGCTGACATTTCCCATGAAAACTAAATTACTTCTCCAACCAGCTGAAATAGGCACCTAGGAGCATTCTGATGCTTTTCAAATTGTAGTAGATTGAGATACTTAATCACCAGTTTAAGTAGAAAATGGGCACCAAGGGAATTTTTCATGGGGTGATTTAGCTATACACAAATCTGTTGTGCACTGCTGTACTGAGGCACCCAGGAGTTGAACACTGTAGAGACTGTCAAAGGATTAGGTAAAAATGGATATTTAAGAGCCAGGACAAAGCTAGAGGTGGGTGGGGGATAATATCCTGGTCAATATATCCACTGGTGTAGACAGATAGATAAACATGTAGATAAAACTTGCCATGGCAATGTTCAAGCAAAATGCACCACAGGCAAGGAATTGAAGAAAGGCTCCCACAAGACACTGACAGCTTCTTCCCTTTTTCTTTCTATTTACTGAATATTTATTGTATTAGAAGCATTGTGGTAAGAACTCAGGACAGAGCTTGTCACAAACTCAGACCTTCAGGGGATGTAATTGGAAATGTTTCTCATCACTAATGCGAATCCCACTGAGCTTTGGGTGCATGCTAGTTATTAGATAATTTATATGTGTGGACTAAAAGCTATAGCCCTGTAAAGTATATGCATAAGGCATTTTTTATAAACTAACCAAAGGTGTAAATAAATTGCAGCTTCATGTATTCATAGAGTTAGTATTATAAAAAGACCTACATTAAGATGTAGTCTGTCATTCTCCAAGAATATGTATCAATTTCTATCATGCTCATAACGGCTCAGTTACCACCAGTAAAGTAGCTACAGTAAAACCATGCCAAGCTTCCAGGATTTAAGGAAATTTATGTTCTTATCCTTGAAATCCTTTGCTTGGGGCCAGGTGGCTGTTGGTACAGGAAGGTTCCCATGCACCACCCTAAAATGATGAGAGGTTTCTATGAGGGGCAGGGCAGCCAGCTCAGAAAACAAAACAGAACAGACGTGCATTATAGAAACACAATATGGCAGCCATTTCACTCAGAGAGAGAAGAGTTTTGAGTCCAATTCAGATGAAGCAAGAAAGCTTTGGATATTTGAAAATTTAGACTGAGGTTTCCCAGGTGTCTGAGGTCCAGCCTTGGTCAGTCTGTCCATACTAACGGTCCCTCACCACCTGCACACACCAGAGTAGCTTCCATGAGGGTGACTACAAGGGACTCACTGCTAAGCAACTGCTAAGCTGTTGGGATCCTGCAAACATACCTGTAGACATCTAAAGTGCATTAGGCTGAGAGGAGCTCTTCCAGAATGTGATTCATCTTACACGTCTTTCTTAGGTTGAGATAAACAGTTATCTTCAGACTTATACCTGTCTTTGCACTGAGGGAATTTATCTGACTAAAAAAAAAGAAGGAATGCCACCTACATGCTTTAGCCACCCCTCTACCCAGTTTGGCAGAACCTCTCACCCTTTACATGTCTGATAGATGACTGGGCAGTGACTTGGACTTTTTCCCCTTTCTCTTGAAAAAATCCATCTGGTCTCACAGCCACCTCCATGCAAAGCTGGAACACTAAGAACTTCACATAGGACAGGAAAGTCCCCATTAAGTCTGCATTGTAATGTTGGAATAATGCTAATCTACATGTAGAAGCACACATGAAAACAAATCAAGTCAATGATCCTCCTTAGGTTTTGTACCACAATTTATACTCAAAGTGTATCACTGGGTGTGAAAGCTGACTCCCAAAGTCAATGGCTCTAAAAAAAATAAAAATAAAGAAAAAATTCAGTCCCTTTTTTTTTCACTGTTCATATTTCTTCCATCTCTCACCTTACTGAGGGAAAATGCAAGCTTCTTTCTGCCTTAGTTTGTCATCTTAAAATAAGAGATTTTTTTTTCCTCTCTCCTTTGTCCTTCATGTGTGTCCTTTGTAGATTGTCTCTGGGAATACCTTTACTATATTGCAAAGGAGATCCTAATTAGGTGCCCAAGTAACACACAGGAATAATGACAATTAATATCAATATCTCCGTTCATTAGATTTACTGAGTTCTGGCCTGTTAGCTAATAGGAAATAGTTTCTTTAAAATACATAGAAGCCAAAGTTATTTTTGTCTGTGTTTTTTGGTCGTTTCATTTGGTGCATTTCTGCAGAATGACTGATGGAAGACTTGTATCTGGCTGGCTTGTGCTCTGAGCTGGAAGTCCAGATTCAAGCCCAAGGAAATAGGTGCTATTGAGAGTTACTATACTCTGACACAGGCTCAGTGTAGTATTTCTGTGACTACATGGCATTTGGGAAAGGAATGCCCAGTTTTCTGCCAGACCTGATGGCTGGCAATTAGGCGTATTTTAAGACCTGCTTAAAGTTGTAGCTTAAAATACTTAGACCTGAGTTGGCTGGAATAATCTCTCTCTCCACCAAATGAACCCTAAGACCCTTAGTGGTGGCAGAAGTTTTGATATAGGAAGCCAAACAGGGAAAGATGTACTTTGTCCTAGAGCAAGTGCTGAAGAGGGGTGTGGACCGGTGGGATAGGAAAGCAGGAGGCATGGTGGAGGCAGTGCCACATAGATCAGGAGTGCAGAAAGCAATACAGTACACTTTGCATGGAGTAACAAACCAAACTGTGTGCTCGAGTAAGTGTACATCTGTGTGCATCCCTGAGCAGTGTGACACAGTGACATATCTCAGCCGAGTGCTGCTTCTGATGGGCATTAAAGATCTGGCTTGACTGGCATTGCATGGCTGCTGATCAGCTATGGAGGCTTCTTCATGAGTGGAAGACACGTGATTACTTTTTATGAGCAAGATACTCTAATTATCCTGTAGGGATTCATTTCAGGTTACAGATTTTTTATTAAAAACCATTTAATTTTCAGTGGCTGTCAGTTGAGGTGGACAAAGTAAAGGAGCACAGGAAAATTACTTAGCACAGGTCCAGACCCTTCATCATTTGCATATATCCATATAATATAATTTTTATTTTCTGCTCATACAGAATGGCAGTGAAACTGCATATATATATATATAATACCGTGTTTGCTAGTGACAAACCATTAAAAATAGTATGAAAAACTATATAATTTTACATTATATCTGTAGTCGTTATCTAGTTGAAATAAATAGCAAATATTTATTCACATGTGTGTGTTACAATATTGTAATAGTGAAAATTCTGAACTTTAGTATTTCAAAATATCTACTTTTTTGTGTAGTAAAGAGCAGGAAAACAAACAAAAAATATTCCAAGACTTCTGGAAAAGGATGTAAATTCTTATGCTTCAGGGCATTACGTCTGTGGATTAGAAGGAAATTTGCCCTGTGGGTAAGTTGTCTTTGTAACAGCCTAACACAGAATTTCTGGCATACTCATCTGAAGCTAGCCAATTTTATAAACAGTTTACTGAAGGAGGTGGACAGCTTGTCTGATCAAGTACGTCCTCTGTGTACCCACATGAAAAATGAGAGCCTCTTATATATTATTCCTGCTAAGAACAGTTTTGTCTACTGTGACTCTGTCCTTGATCCTTTTCCAAATGTAAATTAAACCAAACAGTAGGTAAGGTTTCCTCTTCTATATTCTTTCCCTTTTTCCTATTCCTCTCCCTATTGCAGAGGGCTGTTAAATGCCACCTCCTTACTCTGAAGGCAGACACCGCATCAGGGAATAATATCCATAGTCCAACAGAGGCCCTTCATTACCCTTTGGCAGTACTGTAGAACAGAAATATTGACAGGCTGCAGGTCTCCTCTAGCTCCCCTCCCAGTTCTGGTTATCACAACTGAGGATCCTCTTCACCTCCCTGTTTAGGGGATGAAGAGTGAAGGGGCTGCCTCCCCCTGTATCTAAAAGGATGGGGGGAGTGAAGGGGCTGGAGAACCAGCACTGTTATGGACATTTGGTGCTATATTTATTGGTTTGATTTTAGGCATCTCAGTGTGAAGTCAGTGAAAGCTGCAGGGCCTCAGCATATTGGAAAATCAGATCCAGCTTCTCTTAAATTGACCATCCATAGCAAAAAGTCTCTTCGGAAAAACTTTACTCCAGTTCTGCATATACACTTTTTTTTTTTTTTTTTTTTTTTTTTTTTAAGGTATAGCAGCACTTTCTCATCTCAGTCTTTTTGGTACATCTATCCTTTTATTGTGAATACATAATACTATATTTTTAGAAAATTTATTTTATTTTTTGTATTGCTGGTTAGCACATTTCACATCATTACATTTCAAATCATTCTGGGTTTATCTGCATGGAGGATGTATAAATCACCCATCCAGGGTGCTCCATACAACATTTCTTGATAGCTAAGCTGTGCTGAGGGTGAGATTTTCACTGAGGGTTGGTGCACAGACCAGGTCACCTGGTCCTTTAACCACAGGAGCTTATGGCCCATCCCTCTGATCTGCACTAAGCTATAGATTCTACACAGAATCTAGCCATCTAGGGATACTTCTGGGCACAGAGCAATTTCCACAGCAGGACTAATTTTTGGACTGCTGAGAGAAGTTTTCAGTGCTGCTAGTTCAAGTTTGGGAACCGCTGGATGATAGGACAACTCACAGCTTAGCAAGCTGTGGCCTGAAGATTTTTTCAGGGGAAAAAAAAAAAAAAAAAAAAGAAAAGAGAGAGAGAGAGCAAAGTAAAAACATATGAGCTTATACTAAAATCGTTCTCTGACTTGGGGCATTTCAATTTTAAGTCAGAGTGGAAATTGTGGGAACTCAACATTTTTACAAAGCAAACCCAAATGCTTCAAATTGGCCACCCAAATTCAGAAGCTGCTTCTGACCCTTTTTGCTCTTATTTTTTATATGAATTATTAAACTGCTATGAATTACCCATTCATCTTCAGGCTTCTATACTGAGTCTGAAAGACTGTATAATACAGAAAAGACCGTATAATACAGAAAATTGAGATTATGCAGATGGAAAATACTTCCCTACTGCAGTTGTCTCCTAAGATGTCTTACAAATGCTGAGGATCCAGTCCCTGTGCAGAATGCAGCTGGGTGTTATTCAAGCATTTCTTGAGGGATACACAGAGATGCTGTATGTATGGAAATAGGAGTATATAAGGTTTCCACCAAGAAGCAGCAATGCCAGGAAGTACTGCTCACAGGAAGGTGTGGTGCTCCTTTCACTAGTAATATTAATGCTTTCCAATTTGTTTGAATGACAGTGCCTAAGCAAAGCATTTCAGAATCACTCCCCGCCCCCACCCCCCCCTTCCCCTTACAAGAACTTCTGTTGAGACTGACAAATGTTTATGTTAGGACTACTAATATGTAGTTTAACAACCCACTACTAAATCCTTCAGGTGCCTTCCTCCAAAATTCTTGCAGCTGTTCTGCTAATGGCCAAAGTTTGCTGAATATGTTATTAAGTAACATCCATTAATTTAATATCCCCACAGAAATTAGGACTCTAAGCAGCTTTCTGCCTTAGCTCTTGCAGATTTCTCTGAAACTTTGTCAAATGACAGTTTTCAATCTCAGCAAGCTACTCCAGGTCAGCAAGTAAAAGGCAGTAACAAAGAAAAGCAAAACATGTAACAAATTCAATGAGCATCTATTATCAGCCTGATTACACACTGCACCATACAGAGTCCTAATGATTTCAGTGAGGCTCCATGCAGCATAAGGAGTCTCCCATGCAGATTAGTTTACAAGATCAGGGTCTCCATATGGAAAATCTCCTCCCTCCACCCCTTCCCATTCTGCACAGAGCAGTGTAAAACAAAGGCCTGTCTTCTGTCTTCTTGCTTATTTGCAAGGCTTTAGCAGTCTATAGGCATGTACAGTGATTTAAACAATAATTGCTAAACAAAAATTTCTCAGTGCTATTTCAAACCTATCTTGGCTTTTCTTAGGTTGGTCACTCTCTGCAGTATTCTCTGTCTAGTCACCTTTCCAGTAATCATTTTGATGTACTCCTGCTACCATGGTGCTCTGTATCGATGCTTGAAGTCGTACAACTCTGTTTCCAGGAATAGCTTCATGGAAGGACTGGGTGTGCAATATTAAGTGAAAAAAAAATCGAATGTCAGAAACTTCATATTGATACTTTGATCAGAAGCAACATGAGACCGAAAGTTTTTGAACAACAAACCATTTGAGAGTGTGTAACATGCTTGTGAAAATATTCATAGCATAATTAGATAAATAACAGATCCAGTGTCTATTTTTACTTTCCCTTGATGAGAAGCTTTGCAGGAGAGACTGCTGGTAGTTAATTCTCCCTAACAACAATCTGTGTAATCACAAACCCCAATTAGCTGTGCCTGTTCTATGCTATACAAACTATTTCCTTAGCGCTTCACATCACTACTTTGTAATTAGCTTTCATCTACACGAGCTTTGACTAAAAAAATATAAAAGAGTGTAAGTGATTGTACTGCCACTCAGTATTCTGCGAAATAATCGCTAGCGATTTCAATCAGATTAATTTTATCACCCGTATTAAGGAAAATTACCTCCCTCTTCACTCTCTACAGCTGAGGGCTATTTCATTTCCTGAGATGTTCATAAAAGCATAATATAAAGCAATCTGTAATTGTAAATATCCTTCCCTAATAACTTTGAGATATTTCCTTAATACATCTTTACATTTGGAGTTTCCGTTCCATAAAATACAGTAACAAGTGCTCTATTATGTTTTAAGTGTGTGCTGTTAAGCTGGACAACTTAGTGCTGTCCTTCCTGTTTTTACATAGGGTTATATTTAACTTGCAGATAATGGGAACAAGGTTTAAAAGTGATGAAGCGGAATAATGGCGTTACAGCAATAATATATCTTGCCTTTGTGAGGAATAGAACTTTACGGCCTATTTCAGGTCAGCCAACACCAATTCCATTTTTCACAGCCTGACAACTTTCACCTTCACCCACACTCCAGGTAGGTATTAAAAACTACTTTCCAAACAAGGCTGAGGTTTGGCTGAACCAGTGCTCTAAACCTGGGGAAAACCCTTGTAACACTAAAAATCCAAGTAAAATAATGAAAAAAGAAAAAAAAAAAAAAAAAAAAAAAAAAAAGCAGCCTGTAATATCTGCATGCCACTGGCTTGGGTAATGAACTTTTCAGGTACTTGGGTACTTGTAGAGCAAAGCAATCTGACCAGATCCTGCAGGAGGGGGTGTTTCAGGGCAGTTTCTGCAAAAGAAAGGCTTGCATGGTCAACTTCTGCAGTGATTATGTTGCATTAGCACAGATTTAGCATCCATTTTACAGGAAATGTGAGGTGTGTGTTAGGACAAACACAGCAGTACAACATATCATCAGCAACAAGATTCATTAATCAAGCTAACAGCACTTTCTGTTAAACACAGTTTTAGGAGATCTGCATGTGGGGATCAGCTGTGTGGGCAGCTCCCAACCAGGGCAGCTGGAAACACAGCATGACTCTTGCCTGACTGGGTCAGACTGTCATTTCTGTCTGCGAGCATTGGTTCTCAGTGTACCTGTGTATTTCATACATAAGTAAATAAATAAATATTTTTTTTTAATCGTTTTAATCGCAAAAAACATTGGATGACTAAAGCCCATTCTCAGCTATCCGTTGTGTGTGTTGTCTAAACTTCAGGGCTTTTCCCCCAGCATCTTCAGCTTCACTACTATGGTACAGGGTGAGTGATGCAGAAAGCATGCCACTCACACCAGGACCAGCACTGCCCAAGGCTGTTTGAAGCTGACCCTGCTCTCCTCAAAGCAGTCTTTAAGCTTTTCGGAGGCAAAGGCATCTCATCACCCAAACAGCTTCATTTATACGTGGTCTGCATTCTGTTTTAGCTGGCTTATCCTTTGGCCTGTCACCCTCTCCCCTTATTATTGCAGCCTGAGAGCTGTCTGTACATAGGAAGTCCACCTGTCATGCTGGAGAGATGACTAAAACATGATCCAAGGTGTGAGAGAAAGCATCCCTGCTGGAGAGGGGAAATCACTCTGCCTGCTGCCATGGAGTTTGAATTGTTCTCAAAAAGCAAAGCCCCTGGGGGAAATGATGTGGTTAGACCCCCCGCAGCAAATCACAAGGGTTTTTCCCTGTGAAATGCTGTGCATGGCTGCATGTCCCTTGGCATTTTGAGACTGTGCTATGTGTGAGACAAAGAATAACACATCTTGAAATGTATCTTGAAATCTTGTGAATGAAGAGGGTGTTGTTAGAGAGGTGATACAGTTCTTCAGTGTCATAGTGTCAGGATATGGAGGATGTTACAGATAAGAGCTCACTGGAATTAAATGTATTGTGCTCACCCTTCTTTCTACAGAAGTAAGATAAACTTTTCAACCTTTTGAGCAGGCGTGGGAAGAAGCTCATTCTCAACTGGAACAACACCATGACTATCTCCAAACACACTTTTTCGTATACATGGATGGGACACACCAGATAGGCTGCCATGGGTTAATTTCCTTTGCTATTCACTAAGACAGAGGACAGATATTTAACTGCCACAGTTTCCCAATACATGCATTTCCATAATGGTTGAAGACACTGAAGACCAGATTACACACTGCACTTGAGCATCACAGAGGCCATAAATGCTCTGACAGGGTCCCTAAAGACAGTGACTTCCAAGTGCCTGAGTCTCTGAAGGAATCACTGTGCCTGAACCTTTCCCAAGGACAGTGTCAAAGAAGAGGCCTGGAGCTGGTATATCCCCACACAGACCAGGGACTTCTAGCAGAAGAGTAAGTCTCCACTTTCTTCTTTTCTGTTTAAGGAGCGCCCAGGGAGAGGGGCACATCAAGCAGAAACAGTGAATCCCCTGAGGAAAAAGAGACAGAATCACTGCAAGAAGAAAGAGTCTGGTTCATACATCTCCAGAGAAACTCAAACACATGCTGAATTTTCAGTTTTTCATATTAAAATTTCCACTTCTGACAAAGCTGGCTAATAAACAAAGTCACCTATTACAGTTGTACAAATGTTACATCCCCACTGTTTCATATGGTAAGGAAATAAAGTGAAACTAGTCAAAATTCAGTATCTCTGGCAAATATCTGAAACTCTTTTTATGTGGAATGAGGCTACAGCTAGGGCTGAAAGAACATGTGTTTTCAGTCCCACTGAAAATTTCACTGTCTTCATATTTGCTTTTATCCCAATTTGGAACAGAAAGTCAAACATCAACCACTGAAACTTCTGAAAATCACAAAGTTCAGAAATGTCAAAACATGCCACTTTAGTATTTCTGATCTAAAGGAAATGTTGTATATTACAAAACTACAACACTGAATAACAGTTTTTGAATGAAGCCAATGCATTTCATTTTAACTCAGATAAATACTTATACAAATGCTGCTGAAATGATCCTGATGTCCCACAAATGCAGGCATTTAAATGCCTTGTATTATTAATTTTTCACTATATATGGGTTTTCTGAGTGTGTCATAAGGTACATCACCATATGGATCCAGTTGCATCCTTTGAAATGCAACCCAGCTAAGGAGATGTTTGCATAGAATACTTGGTCACCAGGATGCTAGGCGCCACGACACTACAGGGCAACACAGACAAATGTTGAACAGTTCTGAAAAAAAAAAAAAAAAAAAAAAAAGTTAAGTTCAACAAGCCAAAGGGGTTTGAATTGTGTTTATGCAATCCCAAGCAAGACACTCTGCCAGGTTGCTAAAGGCTGGCTGTGTAATTGTTCACTGTTACACTGAATGACATGTTTCTGCATAGTGGTCGTTCTTAAAGATATTCTGGATTTCATTGAGGTAAAATAATATTCATTACTGAGTAGCTACACTGCAGACCTGTGCTACTTCATCATTATAATTTAGAATACTTTGAGCTACTTTACTGAGATAAAGTTAGTTAATGACAAGTTTTCTGACCACTATAAATACATAATGCTGTCACATTTAAACTAGTAGATAATTAATGCAGAGCCAGCTGCTACTAATATACGGCACTAAGACTTGTTAATACAAGACTCTAATAAAGCTGTTAATACTGATATTACCATACAGCATTTAAAACTGTTGCAGAATTTTCCATAGAATTGTTTCCTTACTATGGAGGTTTTTATTACATTTTGGGTTTCCTTTCTATGATTAACCTCCACCAGCATACATCATGTTATCCGTCATAAATAAAGTCAGTCCTTGCCTCAAGAATCTAGTCTAAAAGGCAAGAACAAGTCAAGATATGTTAGAGATTTAAACCAAGTAGGATTCATTATTTGTCTTATAACAGAAACCAGAGACCCACTCAAGCACAGGACTTCATTGTTGTATGCACATTACAGGCAGAGAAGAAAAGATAGCCTTTGTCCTGAAGAGCTTGGTTTAGAATATTTTAGATCTAGAGGAAAGTATAGCTTAACAAGATTATTTTTTTTCTTGTAAGCTACTCTTTCTGCTGTTCACTCAAACTGAAGAAAACTTGCAGTCGGGATGGATATTTAACAGCCCAGTCAAGACCTCTTGAAATCTGTGGAAGTTTTGAAGTATCCCCTTAAAAGCTGAAATCCAGTTACCCAGATGCCTGAGGAATATCCTACTATAAATGAAACGAAGGCATTCTCTGCTAATTCAGTTCCTTTAACAATAAAGCTAACTGAAAATGAGAATAGTTCTGATCACCAGAGTCAGAAATTGGTATTCCAACAGTTTCAGAACAGAAATTGGTTTGCCTCCATTTTACTAAATTATACTGTTCAGTAGTTAGAAACTCATTTTATAAGCAAATACGTACTTACCTATTTTTTAAGGCTCTGACCCACTGCTCATCTTAATGGCTTATAACTAAGAGTGTTCCAACTGGTTGATACCATCTGTCTGAATCTGCTAGACAAAAGGGTAGCAGACTAGATCTGTGGCTCTAGCTCATTTAGTTTATATTCAAGAAACTGTGACATTAGTCTTCAGTATGGAACACTGTTGAAATATTATGACAGCCAAATAATTGTTTTTCTTTAAAACAATTTAAAACAAGAAAAAAAAATGTCTAATTAAACAAAAATAAAGGAAAATGACATGGCAGCTGTAAACTGTTATTCTCTAGTCCCTTGACATGGATGGGCATTGAAATAGCCTGTATTCTGGGAATAGTAGATTTCTGAGTGCCCAAAGTTAAAAAAATAACATCAAGAGGGAAGGGTGCTAGCTGGCTATACCACACTGAGTCTGCAGACCAGATCTGCAGGCTTGTGTATCTTAGCTGTGGATGGTCCTATGGTTAGTTCCCATATAAGTCTAAGGAATACAATCACTTCCAATAAGCAGAAAAGACTGTCAGTGATAGATGGAAAAATCCTATCTGCCGCAGGAGGTATCAGAGGACCATTCAGTGCATGGATGCTACCTGCCTTCAGGCATAAGCAAAAAGCAAGTTTGTGTCAGTGACCAGCATAGTTTCTGACATGCAATGCCCATGACACTGAATATTAAGGGTAAGAGAGATCAATGCCTCATTTTATAGAACTCAAGGTTTATATTCTAGAAGCCTGGTTAGAGCATGGTTTTCACCCAAAGAGTTAAACACTGACTGAAACCTTTTTAATATAAAAGGCCCAATTTGCTAATGATTTGTGTCCCTGCACAAATCAACTTAATAGCACAGTTTCTGGAAATACTACAAGCAGACAGATAAGTTTCACATTCATCAAAGCTGCTTAAACCCATTTGGAGCCTTTTTTTATTGTGTGTGTGTGTGTGTGAGAGAGAGAGAAAGAGAGAGAGAGAGAGAGAAATAGAGAGAGAGAGAAGCATTAAAAAGATTTAGCAGTTTAAGGGGAGATCAAGGCTATTTTCACACAATTATTTAAAGTTATTAAAAACTGCCTCTGCTTTTTCTAAAACGCACATTGTGATTCCATTAGGGCAGCTCTGACAGGACTGTAGACAATGTTCTTTTTTCTCCTTTTTATTTTGACATTGTTTGGAATTGCTTTAAGGACTCTATTTTGGCCATTTAGACCAAAGCTTTCTGGTTCCCTTAACAAACTGATATTATCTGTACTAATTTGTGAAGAATAGGAAAATTATTTGTCTTTTAACACTGATGAGTATACTTACACTCCAAACTCTTACCAACCAAAAAGCTGTCTTTAAAATGATGGTGTTAGATTTTTTTTTCTCCTCAGCAGGAGGGATGATCACAAAGTTTAGATCATGGTGAAAACTAACATATTCTTCTTTTCTTCACAAGTTAATTAAACATACCCTTAGTTGCTGTGTAGCACGATTTTTCTGTGCTTTACAGGGTTTATCAGTCTCTGTGGCAGTTCTGAGTACCTTCACTGAAAGAAATGGATGCAACAATATTTTCCTCCAAATCTCATGATTCAGGCAAGACAGTTAAGCATGCACAGAACAAAGTTTCTATAAATCCTCTGTGATTCAGCCCTGCAACAGCCATCAAAATTAAAATTTCCTTTTAATCCAATTTAATTAAAATTAATTGAAGGTACATGCTTTAAACTGGCTTGCCATACCGTCAACCTAATCAGTTTGTCTTATTCTAGATAAAGCTGTACCTGCTTGCTAAAGGTACACACGTTCTGGCTTCTTCACCCACCTTTGAATATTAATATACTACCCAGAAGTCAGGTGAGAACATTTTTCTTAGTCAGTACTTTGGCCTTTGGTGAAAAATGAGAATAGTTTCTTACTCTTGGTACTAGCAGTGCCCCACAAATACCCATGCTTTCAGAAGTTAAAATAATAGCCATACTAGCCAGAGAAACAGCCAGGCCAAGAAACAAAGCTGAAACAGTCTTTCAAGGGACTTCTTCAGCACTTAGGAGATACATGATCCATGTGTTATAAGAAAGTGAGTTTGTAGGAAAAAGGGTGGGAAAAAAATGGTCATCAAAATGAAAAACACACACTGGAAATATTTAGCTTGCACAAATATCCAACTGACATTTAATAGCACCATAGATCTTTACACAAAACTCTTTTCCTCTTCCACTGTGGGGACTACCACATAATATTATAGGCCGTGCATAATACACATTTGCTTATTGAATGAAATGAGACAGTTAAAAATAATCTGAGAAATATTTCTAACGTACTCAAAAAGGCAAGGAGTGTTTTTTTGTTGTTGTTGGTGGTGGTTTTTTTTTGTTTGTTTGTTTGTTTGTTTTTTCTGGTCCCACACCTCCAATCCTTTCCCTGTCAGCTCATATTCTCCTTCTTTTGTTTGACAAACAAAGCTTAGCAGGTGAGATACATACAGACACATATGTGTGTGCACACAAACACACAAACACATTTGAACATGACATTTGTTTTAAAGGTCACCGTGCAATGTCTGGTGGACGCATAATATGCATCTCCAGGATACTCATACACTCACTCTGTGTTTTGGAGGGGCTTCTTTTTCCTGGAAATGATTCCACCTTTGCTAGCTTTCAAGAAACATGGTAACTAGTAAAATAATAATAATAATAATAATAATAATAATAATAATAATAATAATAATAATAATAAAGTAGCTTAAAAGTCAGAGCATATACCCCGCACAGCTAGAAGATGTAATGTAGGTAAATCAGGGAAATCAGCTTCTCATCAGATTATGTCTCTTCCTTTTTGTATGCTTGTTTTTGTAAATATGAATTCCTTTATTAAGGATTAATCACTTTGAACATCTCATGACCAGTGCTAAGTGAATCAGCTCACTAATGCCCTCCGTTTCTACTGTGACTTTTATAAAAAGATCTGGGAGGATGCTTCTACAATACACAAACGCCTTAATGCCAGCCTGAGTATTATCAGCTCTTTTGTTATAAATAAAATCACAACTGTTTTTTGGCAGCAAGGTCAATATAAGCAACCCACTTGTTTTCCTCTTCTACCTTTCTGGGCCCTAAACATGTTTCCTCCTCTTTAACTTGCACTAGTCCAGTGCAAATATTTGGTGAGCCACGTGGTAGACAGGAACAGGGATGGGGATATGCTGAAAAAAATATATCTTTGTCTGGGGGCAGAAGAGACAATATTTCAGCCAAGGCAGTCCCAAGCTGTGCTTCACCAAATCCATGCTGGTAGAAACAAGTGCCTAGGAGAACACAAGGTAGTTGCTGAAGCTATCACTGCCACTGAATATCTACTTATCATCCAAAAAAAACAAAAACAAAAACAAAAACAAACAAAAAAAAAATAAAAAATATAATAATAATAATAAAAAAAAAAAAAAACAACCACTAAGGTCTTGCCTCATCTCAGATTAGGATCAAAAAATTTAAGTTACCTGCTCAAGGTCACAGAGAAAGTCAGCGGAGACAGGATACAGTCCCCATGCTTACTGGTCTGCATTGCTCTGATAGAGAAATCCTGTTTGAAAAAGCCCTTAAAAAGTTTTCACTGGCTTGCTTCTCAGGACATATAATTGCACATTACTCATGGCATTTTAATCACTTCTGAAGGTACTGTCTGGAATTGCAAAGTTATTTGAAGACAAAGCACTCTCTAGAATGCATGGCCTAAAACAGGCTGAACGTGGAAGCCTGCATTGTTCACAGGCACAGTAACTAGGCCCCTTTCCCCCTCCTCCCCTAAACTGAATGCCAAAAGATGTATGATCCACTTTCTGAGCCAGGTCACCTTTAAGAGCACAGTGACATGCCATAGAATTACTCGCCAGTCCTCGCCAGAGATGTCTGCAAGTGCAAAGCCTGTGACAAAGGACTGAAATGACAGCACTTTGACTCACTTCTACATTGTGTTTGTTTAGGAAGGTCCTAGAAATTGTATTTCACCAACCACATTCGCTATCAACACACAATTATCTGGCTTAATCATGTGGAACAGTGGCAAATTCACCTGGGGCTTAAGAACTAATGACATTCTCGTCTGAGCTGCTTTAGTGAAATGGCCTAGCACCTGAAGCAGGAACAGCAAGATTGCTCAAGAAAATTTGGTTTTCTTTTTTCATTTCACAGCATAGGGGCTCTGCTCAAATCAACAAACGCTCCTGATTAAATAGCTGTGGTAGTTGACTTATTTGCACTTGTGTGTATGGCTCTGAATGTACATTGAGAATCCCTAACCTTTACAGGAAAAGAATTGTCTGTGACTTGTTTTTAATATGTTGTCCTTTTGACACAGAAAATAGTCAAATAATTTGGTATTTGATAAGTTTAGTATGATAAGATCTGTAAGTGGGGGTAGCCCCAAAATACAGCCAAAATTAGTGCAGGGGTAAAAGAAACAAACCAAAACAAAACCACAACCTTTTCTCACACTGAATATATTTGTATCTATTTTTGTCTGCTGCCTGGACAGGGCCATTTAAATTCTGTCTGCTCAACAGAAATTCAGACCCTCATGTTGGCCTTCCCCCCCTAACATACAGGAGATGAGTTGTTACTGACTATGCCACTCTATTTCAGAAGTTTACAGGCTGGCAAATATAAGAAACTGGGTGTTCAGGCTCCAAAAATCTTCAGAAAAGGGGCAAGGAGGGCTCTCGGATCACCCACTTCTCTTATTTTTACTGTGGGAAATAAACTAACCCACTTTCTGTGAATAAAGTCTTAAAAAAAAATGAAAATAAATATATTGAAAGAGATAATTGTAGGTGAGAATTTCCTACCTTTCATAGTCACCTATAGCATTTCATGATCAAGGACCCTGTGTCCTTGAGCAAAACACCCACAGACTTGCATAGAAAACTACAACACAAGGCAGCCCCAAAACAGGTTTGTTGTGACCACTCTCCTCTCTGTGAAAATTAATTAGTCTAAACTACAATATGCATATTGGCTCAGACTGATATACAGCCAAAATTTAGTTTGTATGGATAAGCTGCACAGCCACGTACTCAAAGATGATTTTGCATTATACTACTAATAATATTGTATCCTGGCAATGTAGCATCATCACCAAGATATATTTATAGCAGAAGCCCCACACACAACCTCTATACCCTGGTTATGAGAAGCACTTGTGTGAGGTTGTGTACAAAGCCATCTTTGCCAGGTCAGCCTTTGTAGCCCACATTTTGGAAGCACAGTGCCCTACCACTGATTTGCCTAGCCCATTGTAACAAAGGTTCAACCACAAAAACTTTGGTAATTGCTGGAGGAGTTAGTGATTCATGGTTACAGATAGTGCTGGATATCGTCAGGCATAAAGCTGGCCAAGAGAGTCCTGCTGAAAGTTAGCAAGGACAAGTCCAGTCTTGGAAATACAGAGCTAGAAAACAGTCATAGCCTCAGAGGCCCACGAAGAAGTTATTCAAATATAGTCACAAATGAAGTGAGTTTGGTTTGAGGTTAGGCTCCAAAGGAACCAGCTGCTGACATGTCATGCCACTTAACAGTAAAGAGCTGAAAGTCTGCAGCAGATGGGCTGCAACTGGAAAGAGCAGAGAAGCAGAGTTATTCTGATAAGCTTTAATGTAAAACTCAAGCATCTCAGGAGGAAAATATAGTTTTCTCATTTGCCGTGGTGTTATAGGAGCTACCCCAACAGAAAACAAGGCAAAACAAGAATTTTGGAGGCTATGAGGGAATTCAGTTCTTCATAACAAGCCTTTTGTGTCACAAAATATTGGGGCTTACCTAGAGAGCCTGTTACAGAACAGTCAGCAGAATAAGCCGGTTCCACCACCACCATCTTGGAAGCATTCACCATATTGCACAGTCCCTGAATGTTCTCAAGCTTCAGAAGACTTGTTTTCTAGCATGTATAACAACTTCACTGACTACTATTGACCTCCTGGGGTCAAGAGTGTGGGGTCTCTAGGAGCCCCCAAAGACAATCCCCCTACTTAATTAACAAATACTGGGATTGGCACTGTCTCAGGAATTGCAAGACAGCCTGCCTTTGGTCTCTGCACTGGGCTTTGCATGATTTTAGGGATTATTTCCCCTTTGAAGTCTCACTCTGTCAAGATCATAGTTTCATCAGCATGCCAGATCACCTCACTTTTTAAATCTTAACTCACCACTAGTATAAATCAGTATAGCAAGACAGAAGTCAAGCAATTACAGGAAAAAATATTGACAGAGCATCCAGACAGTAAGTCCAACTGACTTAACAGAAAGTGCTTTTTCAATGTATCTGTGCCACTGCTTCTATAGGACTTCAATGTGCTCTAAGAAAAAGGCCACACTTTAAGACCGGAGTATTTAACATCTCAGGGAAAAAAAGGATAGCTACCACAGCGATCATATTTTAGTGATAAATAGGGGGATAATTGCAGTTAGCATGGATTTGTGTGCTTTCCATGACATCAGTGCATTGCAATTGAGCTTGACAATATGAAGACACAATAAAGTCATTGTATGCCAGTAAAAGAGTGGGACTGTTATAAAGGGGAAATGTTACTTACAAATGGTCTCACCCCATGGTTGTGAGGACATTTTGCTGTTAAGGCTGTAGGTTTGGTTAAATGAGAGAAGCAGGAAATGTGAGATCGGGTGCATTAATGCAGGTATGTATGTGAATCCTATCATTAAAGCATTTCATGCCAGTCCCTGCGCAGAAGTTACTATATGTACAGTCACTTATCACTAATACTAGGCTTCATCAGGCATGTCTGAATCAGGAAATAATATGGTAATTTTCACAGTCACCAAGTGGAAAATATTTATGGTGCAGCAGTTTAATATATCTGTATTTTATATTTCTAAGATTGTAGCTGATGACATAATAAGGGTTTGAGTTTAAATAACAGCTGGATGAGTTCAGGAAGAAAAAAAAAAAAAAAAAAATCTGCACTGGTAGAAAGCTTACTTCTGTTATAAAAAACATTTTCCACGTTCATCAGGACTGCCAGCCTGGGGCAAGCTTAATTAAAGTCAATGGAGAAAAAAATTGAATACTTAAAAGTGCTATTTGGGGCTCACAGAGCTTGAATGACTCAAAATATGAAATATTCAATTACTAATAATTGTGAGGTTTTGTTTGGTGAGCATTTTGTCACTCACTCCACACTTCACCTCCTTCCTCTTTCTTTTTCTGCTAGACAGAGGGGTTAAAAGAGAAGACAATTAAAAGTTCAGCTCCAGGGGTGAAGAGGCACCCAAGTTTCCCTATCCCCTTTCTCTTCATCATCCTGGTCTTTCCTACTGATTCAAACCTTATGTTTGCTGCTTGCTTGCTCGATTCCTCCTTCTCTCTTCCAGGAACACACACTATCTCCTCTCAGTCTTTCTTTTTCGCTTGTTCAGAGTGTGATCATGATTCATGAGGCGATGATCTGGCTTTGAACGTGACCTTACATTTAGCAGCTCTGTTGGCTTAGGTGCCTAAGAGAGTTTGAATTTCTTACTGACTTGGGCACGCTATTTAACAAACCCAAATGCTTTGAATGGTGATTCGGAGGAAATGATGCCAGGACTTACTTTTCAATACAAGCTCAACAGGCCTTGTAAATAGAAAATCTGTTGGGCGAGGACAATGAAACTTGAAATGGTTTTATTTACTGAAATGATTTTATTTACTGGATTGCAGTACTAGAGGAGGTGAGCTCAAATTTAAATATATGCCCTGCCCAAAAGTTCATCCTATTCCAAATATTGAGTTTAATATCAAGAGAGGCATAGCTCATTGGAATTGATGCTCCACTAAAAGAAAAATAGTGCTCTGTAAGAGGTCAAGCAATTTTCTCAACTTTAAAATTAAAAACAAATAATAAAAAAAAAAAAAGGTTTAGATCAATGTGTTAAAATAGGACACAAAGGAACTGAAATCAGCCTGTGTGAATATTTTAAATGTTTCCTACTTTATTCCAAATATGCTCCAAGTATTATGAACAAAGGACATACTGGGATCAGTTTGGGGCAATTCAAATATTCCAGAATTACTGGAAGAAACAAGGGTAAGGTTCATTAAGTGACTGATGAGGAAAGGCTATATGAGAGAAAAAAAAATCAGCATATTTTGCTTTCTTACCATAAAAGAAAATCCTTACCTGGAGAAATGGCAAATTAATTAACATATTCTCCAGTACTTAATGACACCTCAGTGGAAGGCAACTCTTAAAATGTGAAACCCTTGACTTTGCCAGTACAGAAAAATAAAGTACATGTCTCTCAGTGGGTAACAGAGACCTATATTATGTCCTACTGTTGGTTACAGAATTTTCAATATTTTCTTATCCTTTTTCACTCATATGAACTGCAGCTTATAGCAGTGGTAATCATTTCCTGTGTTTGAAAAAGAGATGAAAGCATTCATGGATGAAAGCAAGTTGGATTTAATCTCCTTCTCTCTCATCCAGTGCACTGTACTGATCATTTTCCAAAAAAACAAGACTTAAGCTCATTTTTGTCATGACAAAACTAGTTTCATAATAATCAGATGGCAATTCCTAGTGTACACAATTCTAATATAATTACCAGGAGGAAATGTAGAGGGAGTTGCAGGTTTGAGATAAAGAAAAGCCTGTGAATTTTGTATTAATGTCTCAGACTCTCTTATTTGTGCAAGTAATCAATCTTTCGGGGAGTAGAATAGTAATTCTTTGTGAAAAAATGACAAGAGTCTGAGGAAGAAAGAAGATAATCTGAGTTTCATTCTGTACACAGCAGGTCAGCTGTGATTGACAAAGCTCATCACAAAACTATAGCTCCCGGAATAATCCCAATAGCAGAGTTTCATTTGCAGCCGAAGCAGTGTTAATGACATGTTTAACAGCTGCTTGTTGAAGTTTGGAATCTGCATTAACCTGCAGAGCAGTGAACAGAGAAATGAGGGGAAGTATTGAAATCAAGCCTTCATTATGCTGACAGCCCAGGGTAAGGAGTAGTGAGGGGTTTGTGGAGCAGGAGGGTGGAGAGGACCAGGTTTGGAGGGTTCAATTGCAGATAAGGATAGTCAAGGAGATGACAGCATCCGATCAACAGACACAAAAGGCTGCAAAAGGGACTGATGTGCTTGACTCAAGACATTGAGGAAGGGAAGAATTAGACAACTGGAATGAATAAAAGGGGAGAGGTGGAAAATGAAGGGCCAGCAGCATGACTTGAGAAGAGGAGAACCAACAGCACTGTGCTTTTCAGGCTATCACACTCCTTGGCCAGCCCATTCTCCACTGTGTATTTGTTCTCTTTTAACCAAAGGCCTTCATTTTCCCTAGCAAAGGCACTAATTTCACAGCATTCAGTTTCCTGCTGGTAATTCATTTCAAGATAAGAGGCTATTCCCTAATGAAGAAACAATGACAGGACACTGAATGCCTTTTCATGCCACACTACTATCCAGCAATTAGAAATTCAAAGTCCTGATCTGATTCCAATCTTCCTGCACCAAAGTACATGTTAAGACCCAGAGTATGTGGTTGAATTGCTCAGGTTGCCCATCTACTGTACTGTTCCACATCAACCAGTTTTGATACCGGTAAAAATTAGTGACATAGATACAAGGAGAAGGCAAAGTCCTGGAAGTCTCTGATCTCTATGTGCATGCTTCAAAATATTGGCAGTGCCAGCAGGCGTCTCTTGATGGAGATGGAAATAATAGAGACATATACATATAGTGCTTTCATAGCTTAAAGAAAATGCTTCATGCTGCGCTTTATTTTCCTGAGTAGCGGGATCAGTGATGGCTTCCATTAAATGTCATTGGAAGCCCACCCCTCACCCTAATTATGTTGACCTTTGTTTCCTGAGGAGCTGCTAAGTCAATGTTTTTCATTTGTTTAATTTATTCTCTATTGTCTCATGGTATAAATGGGACAAATTTGAGCCTGTAAGAGACTATATAACTTAGGCCTTAAATTTGAGGTGGAAAGCACTTACTTTTCAGCTCAGTCCCAAACTGACTTTCTAGTATTGCTTAGGTTTCCTGATAAGTAAATCCAAGCACATTACAGCTTGACTGAAGAGCTCCCTGAGTGCCTGGTAAAATGTTCTTCCAGAAGTAGACACTTTAAAACATAGGCAGATTTTTGGTCAAACTAAGTCTAGCTAGGCTAGATTTGGTAGACTGATTTCAATGCTTCTGATATATTGCTATAGTCACCTTTACCATTAAACTGAGTGACCATTCCTGGGAAGCTGGCAAAGACTTTTTATCCGACAGGAATATTCAGTTTTCAAAGCCAAAATATCCCAAGGGTAAGCACAGGCAAATACATGTTTGGAGGTATGCAATCTGACCCAAGTATTAAGGTCACACTAATGATAAGGTCTGCCATATAAATTTCCTCACATGTCTACAGCTCCAGTGTTTTGTTTGTTACTTTTTTTTTTTCCTTTTTTTTTTTTTTTAATAATTATTTTTAGTTTGTATTTCTCTGTCTCTAGTGAGGGTCAAAATCTCTGCTCTGGAACAACATTGTCTGGGAAGCAAGCCAAAATACAGATGATGCTTTCTGAAAACAGGAGAAAGCAGAGTAACATTGAAAAGGCATGGTCCAGAGGCTACAGAAGGAGTCAGAGACCTGTGTTATATAAATGCCTTCAGAGTGACTTATCATAGGACCATGGGCAATATTTCTTGACATTCTTAATCAGAAGGGTATTAGTTTACAGAAAACAATATATATATACATGTATATATATATATATATCAAAATTAGGCTAAATACTGAATGTTTCTATTGTCATTTTCTCTCTCTTGCTTGACAGCAAGGAAAACACATTTGAAAATATTTTTGTAAGGAGATTTTTCACAAGCACATTTGCAGACAACCTTCTGACATCTTAAAGCACATAGTAACCTATTGCTTGCAAAACACTACACGAAGGTGAAAACAGAGATAGAAATATATGGAAAATACTAGTAATATACATCATCTTTCCCAGGCAAAATCTTCTGCCACCACAGAAAATGCATGCACTTTATCTTATTAGCTTTGTGCCCAGAAAAAGCTTCTCATCAAGTGAAAAAAAAAAATCACTTACTCTCTCAGCTGTCCTGTGGACTTAGGTGTTTAAAATCAGCCAGACTTTGGGATCATTTTCTTAAGTTTAAACAGACATTTAATGTCAGCGAATAATATCAGATACAGCTTTTAGTCTTCTTTATGCATACCTGCTAGCTATTACATTATCAAAAGACTTAGATAGTATTGTTAATTTTTCTCCTAAAACATATGCAATGGATTTACACAGATCCTGATGGTTTTGACAGTAAAATCTACTCCTGGGACAGTATTCTTAATCCTTTTTCCCAAACAAACCTGAGGGCAAAGACTGAATGATAGTAAGCTATTGAATGTGAAAATAAATAACAAACAAAAGGAAATGAGATAAATCTATGGACCAATTTGGCAGTGTGTTTAAATACTTTTGTTTTCATTTTTGCAGCTACTTTTTTTTTCTTTTTAATAAAATGACTAGGTTAGACAGAGAATTTTCTCAGTAAGGGCTTAGGAAGCCATATTATTTTTGGCTCAGTCTCTAATTTTGCCATGGACAGGGAATTTATTATAGAGAGTACAAAGTCAGATGCAAGGCTAGTCCTTGGATCTATATACACAAAGATACATGGTCACTAGAACTAACAGCAAATTCAGTTGCCACTCTATAATGCTTAAAAATGTCATATTAAAACTGTTATTGATGTTTACTATAATTCATCAATTTCAATATTTTCTATGTGATAACCATAATTATTGAGGTGTTTGGTATCATCATGTACTTCTTTTGCTCTTCATATCTGACTTTATCAGGTCTTCTGTCTTCTCCTGCTTGGCTTTTCCGCTAATTAGCTACTACATGCTAATATTATATTTGTAACAGTAAAAGCTCAGTTTAACTTGGCTGTGCATAACCTGGAAGACAGAGTATTTAGAATTTACAATCTATGGGAGTTTCCTTGGAGATAAGTATTTCCTGATATAAGCAAGCAGCATTTAAATCAAAACAGCAGCCAGTACAACTTTGCCTGAAAGCATACTTTGGGAAACAATACTGAAGTGGTCAACTCTAATGACTGTGACCTTATATCAGGTCTCCTTAATGTTACTCAGCTTTGTAAGCACTTTAGAGAGGCAGAGAGTATCATACAAAGAGCACAGGGAGGTGAAGGTATTTACTCAAGACCCTCCATCAGACCAAAGGTATGCCCTTCAGCCACACAGCTTCCATATGCACAGTACTCAGCTGACAGGCTGTTGAACTAAAAAGGCTTTCAGGCTTGTCCAAGTAAAAGTCGGCCATATTCTAGTAAACTGGAATAAACAGTCATAGAAATGATGATGAAGCTACTGAAATGTTCTCCAAGCCAGGAGGGGTTAGATATTAAACACAATTTAATATCATTTGATTGTTTTACTGACCACTTTACTGGACAACTCTTTGAAAGTAAGCACATTAATCTACAGTGGTATTTATGCTTCATCATGGACTCTCCACATCCAGTGGGATCAACTCTGCTCATTAAGAAATATTCAAAACAGAAATTGTCTAGTAGGAAAATGGAAATATGCACAATGTCCCTCCTCTTGCACCAAGGAAATCTCTTTACCAGGTTGTGTTAAAGGTAGTCTTTTGGAATTGTATACCCTCAAAGTCACATGCAAAGCTCCAATGCTTTCCAGCCACAACACTCCTGAGCAGCTAGGTGGTATTTGTCTGGCCAGGACAGCAGCACAGTAGCAAGAACAGGAATTAATGAGGCTACAGCCACTCAATCACTCTTAAAGCTGTATAAATCCACAACAATCCCAAAGAGGAAAGGTTTGGGAACTGTCATGGTTTACAGAGTGATCTTCATGATAGCAGGAAAGAAGGGGAGGTAGTAGGATATAGCCTCATGGGAAATAACCTCCACTCTTAATTTAGGAGAAAGGAAGACATTCGAGAACAAAAAAATAAGTTTGAGACTATTTTGATTTTCATTCTGGTTTGGTGTAAATATACCCTCATATGGCTTTTTTACATTTGTTTAATTTCAGAACAAAGAAAATCAAAAAGAAAGACAACTTTTTAGCAAATACATATAAATTACATACATGCACTCTAGCCTAATTTGGTGTAAGGAAGCGAGAAGACTGTGACATCTTGTAGTGGCAGCATATGCTATAGTTACGGTTATTATTTCAGGGACTTTTTCATAGACAGATAAGAATGAGGTGGCAGTAGCACAAATGAGACTCGAACTCCATACCTGTCTGAACAAATTTCTTGCACTAATGGGCTGAATTACAGGAGATGATCTTGTTGCCATATGTGCATTTTGCTCCTCTTAACCATATGGCTTTATTGCTAAGCAAAATATTTCTAGATTTCTATTTTTTTCATCCTCAATCTGGGACAAATGTCAGCATTTTGAAATTTTTCCCACATTAAGAATCAGGGGGAAAAAAATGTCTCAAAGCAGTTAAAATATTTCCTTTACATCTCAGACTTTTACAAAAGTTTATAGTATAATTAGTCTAGCTTACAAAGCAATCAGTTATTTTGGCCTAGAAATGGGGATTTTTACCCAGAGAAGGTCAGAACACAATGTTTCAAAATAACATATAAGGATTTTGAAAAGTTTGAGTTTGAATGAATCAGCATATTTAACACATCGTATTTAAGTTGAACATTTTTCCAGCCAATTCCGAATAAACATAATGAATGCTTTGTGATTCAAAGGGAAGCCAATAATCTTTGTTTTGCTGCATGAATTCTCCTATGCATAGTGCTTTCCAAGTGAATAATCTTAAGAACTCAATGAGAAGGGGGAAAGAAGGAAGTGATTTTGGGAAATATGGAAGTGGGAAAGGCAGAAGGAAGAGTGGAGAAGGCAGGCAGAAGTAGGCTTTGTAGAAGGTCCACACAAGAATTTTCAAATCATGTATGGAGTCAAACATTGGAAGAAGCAAAGAAGATGAGCAAATAATTGGCGAAGGGCAAAGTACAGTACACAGCAAAAAAATAAGGAATTAGCAGAGCTTTGATAAAGACTCTGATTTCACCTGTAGTAAAGAAAGGAAGCATGAAGTCTTCATTTGTCATTGAACTAGTTATGAAATCATTGCTGTTATTCTGGACTTGTGACAGACAAGAAGTGCTGATGAAACCCTACGGTCAAGAAACAACATTAATGTCATAATGATCCCTTCCTCCCTTTAAACCCGTGGAGATGAAGATGTGGAAGTTTAAAAATTCCTCATGAATGTTGTGGAAATACATGAAATTGGAAATGTGAAAATTGCAGCTGAATATGTCATATGGGACACATGCTAATGGCATCATGTGTACAATGTGAGCACAAAGTCATTAAAGGAACTGTTTTAGAAAAAAAAACAGAACCCCAGAAGGTATTGTGAGCAGCTAAGTTAATACTATTAGCATGCAATACTAATAAGAGCAATGGTAATGTCAGTTCATGATGCTATTTGGGAGTTGCAGCTCTGCTTATTTAAGCACAAATCAGTGACAGCCAACGACAGTCAACAATCATCACAGCTGAGGTAAGCATAAATCCTCAGAAAATCTAGATAAAGATCCCTGGGGCCTGTCCATATCCACATGAGTGGGTAAAGCAGATCTGTAATGCAAAACATGGTGCAGAATACTGACATTTACAGTACACATGTAACAGAGGGCTTGCTCCAAAATGCTTCTTGCCCAAGCCTGTGATTTCAACAGCCATTAGGACTTGAAGCAGACTAGGTGCATTCCTGGAGCATATCTCCTTTTTCAGTTTCAACCAAAAGGATCAGTTTCACACAATCTGAGACACCCATATAATGTGAAACAAGTTGTTAAGAAGAGCCAAGAAGTATATTTTCTTCAAAAGCATGCTCCTGAGTTGGAGAAAAAAAAAAAAATATATATATATATATATATATATATATTTACACACCACATCCTTGGCTAGTTTTGTACAGAAGGATAGAGTCAGTCAAAGCACCCCCCCTTTGAAATGATTTCCTAACTGGAGAAAGAAATGGTGGAGGGCTATGTGGATGAGTAACAGCCTTGTTTCCTTGTTTCAGCGTTTTCCCATGAATTGCCAGCTCACACAGTAAGAAAATAATCTTTCACCTTTCCCTTGATCACAGGCATGAAAGAAAGGTCAAGACCGCTGACCACTGATAACCTGGAGAAGGAAGATGGAGAAAAATGGGGAAATGATCTCCACCATCTAGCAAACTGGAGATGCTGGTTATCTGCCACATTTTTGGGCAGAATGTAGCTGCAGTCCTGCCTTCCAGTGCCCAAGACCAGGAGGTATGTTCCCCAGGTGTGGCTTAGTTATATGGCCCAACACTGTGAACACTTTTCCCAGCCACATATCCCAAATCAAGCTTATTCCATGTTAAGAAAGAAGACACATGTAGTAAGTGCACCTTACTACAGCTGAAGGGGTAGAGAGGGCCTTGTCTTTTTTCAGCACAAGTTTTCCCATTCTTGACTTATTCCTAGATAACTCAGGAAGTGAGAGACCTCATCCTGTTTAAATCTGCAACATTGATCTAAAAGTAGATGCATTCTCTGAGGATATTGTCAGTGAGTGCAAAAATATGGGCAATTTTTGCATATTTAATAATCATTTTAGGTTTTAAGAACTCAGTTATTACAAAATTAATGTTGTCTCTGGTAATTTTAAATGTTATTGATCCTTTTCTTTAAAAGATCAAAAGCATGGACTAATACCATAGTAAATTGCCAAGCCTACAAAGTTTTGCTCCTCTGTGACATGACTTTGGTGGTTTTTCTTTTCCTTGTTTTGATCTTTTTCTAGTAGCTTGCAAGCACCATAGCCTTTATGGCTGAAATGAACTTGCAAACCCCTAATATCTTAGCAGGTTCAAAATCAAACCAAATCAAAGTCTGCCACATCTTGCATGCATCTTCAGCATGGAAGAAAATGACCAAGACTGTTTGCCTTTAAATTAGAGAGGAACTTCTCTACAGCTGTTGCATAAACTAAATTTTAGACAGGTTCTCCATGCAGCTGCCCTCACAAAAAGCCACTAATAGTTTTGCTAGTAATTAGCTTGGAAAAGACATGTTGGATGAACCTTTCAATGGTAAACAGGATTTTTTATTATTATTATTTTGTTTTAGCATGGTAGGAAATGTGCTGGTGGAGCACCTTCCAATAGACCTTTGTTGTTTAAAGAATAAAGAATTTAGGGGAGAAGTTCAAAAACAACTTCCAAGAGGTAGGTACTCATGCAATTTGCCCATTCCTAACTCTTCTGGATTTTGGAGCATCATTATCTCTAGTGATGCTCTTGTGTTGGAGTCAGTTGCCACTTGTGATAGTGTTATTCACTAAATGAATGTATAACAGGTCTCCTTCTAGACCACTTATTTGTCTCACATTGGCCATTAGCACCTGGGATACCTACACCATGATTTAATAAAGCCAGAGGCTCTTATAGTGCAACATCTTGACTCCATGAGAGGTACGAGAAGATGGTGAAGCAGAAAGAAGGGGAGTTAGCAGACACCTTCAAAAGAACTCCCAAATGATATGGGAGATTATGAGGCACTGTACTAACATATTTTCCTGTTTAAAATAACCATACAAAAAATCCTTAATATTAGGCCTTTTTTTTTTTTTTTTTTTTTTTTTTTTTGAGACAATTGTATTTTCCTGGGGGCAGGTGGGAGTGAAGGTCTAAGCCATATCCCATCATTGCCTGGGATGAAGTATTACTGAATGGTGAAAACTGTCAACTTGTTCAAGTCATAGTCTTAGTATGTGCTAAAAAATGTTCCAGGATATACATGCATGCCAACACTTTCCCCTTGAATTTAGAGGTATGACAAATTTCTATGTAATGACAGTGACTAAAGACAAGCTTTTTTATTATGTGGGTAGGTTAGGAATCACATTTAATCTTTTATTCTAATGTGTACAAATTTAGTTATTTAAAAGCAAAATAATATGCCATTAAAAACCAGTTGGCTGAAGGACTGGAGTGAGTGATAAATATATCCAATAAATTTAGTTTTCTTTTTGAAACAGCTACCCCTTATTAAAATCTTTTTTAAATTCTATGAAGTGATTTGGAACAGAGCTCTGTGGATATCTGATATCTGATACACTTTCTCCAAGAGAATTCAGCTCACAACATGTTCTGAAAGAGCAATGAATTTAATGTCCCTTTCCATGTTGTCCACAGGGACTGTTGTCCTAGAGAGACACAAGCTGGATTTCAGTAAGAAAACAGGTTGAGAACTTCTGTTTTGTTCTGGGATGATTAATTTGAGTTTCTTATTCAGTCATCATTTTGGGAGGAATGTGTACCGCTTCTAGCCAGATTTTGCAGGCAAACTTGAAAACCAGTATTTTGTTTTGTGCATGTATGTTTGTGTATTTCAATTTCACTTCCCATTAAATTTGTACATGTAATGTCAGACAAAAGGGACACCCTGTACCGCAAGAAATAGATTTCTTGAAATGTGATCACATCACTATGTAGGAAGTGTTTTTTGGCATACTTGCCATTGCTTTTTTCTTTGTTTCAATCTGTTATATTTTGTGTTCATACTGTTCATACATCTCTGATTTAAGAAGTTTGTTTTTGTGTTTTTTTTTTTTTGTTTGTTTGTCTGTTTTCAACAGTTACCCATCAAAATACACTGGCCTATGCAGAATTTGCCCAGAGACAATCCTACCTGAAGGGATAGACAACCTCAAATTGTTTTTCTGACTCTGCAATACCATGACACAAATAACAGTCTTCTTTCGCAGGCAGCCAACACACTTCACTTAAGCTAAAATCTTACTTGAGAACTGGTTATCAGAAAGGAGAAAACTTTGATTCTCTAAGGAGTAGATGAGTGCATATCATAGCAATGTTATGACCATTTAATCGTTTTTCCATAAGAAAAGATTAAAATGCCTTAGTTATGCTAGATTAAATGCTCATTCAATAATTGCAATGGACAGTATGCTTTCAGAGTAAGAGAATTAAATTAAAAAAAAGACAACTACAGAAAATGTACTAGTGGTAGAATTAGACAATGTTTCATCAGTCCCCGATGTCTCTACAGTAATGAACCTGTCAAAAGATAATAATATTTTAGTGAAAGGTGTGATTGGATAAGTCACATTATTTATTAACTGTTACCCTAAAATATCACTTTTGTCTTATTATTAAAGAATGGTTAGAGGGCAGCAGGGATGCCTGACATAAAGCATTAAAATATGGATTATGGCTATAACAGGCCATGGAGTGTATATGTTTTGCTGTAAACTCTGTAGCATAACTTGCTAATACCCAGTGACTAGCAGCATTCAGGAAACCATAAACCAGCAGAGACTTTATGTAAGTTCCCTGGATTGATACAGTAATTCAGGAGTGTATTTAGATAGCTCCCTGGAGCTATGTTTGACAAAACATTCAAACCATTGTGTCTACATTCTTAGGATCTAAACTTGTTTTTCAAAGCATTTCATGTAAATACTTTAGTTTTTTATGATGGTTGTAATGGTAGTAGGCAGGGGTGTGCTATGGAAAAGGGAACTATATAGCAGCAAATGCCAGCAAAATATTGGTCAAAGATCACAGAAAGGTCTCTGGTACATACTTTTTATTGTGAGCCTCGACAAGGTGTATTGGGCTTAGGTGGCATGGTTTGGGTAGCAGGGGTACTGCACAGGTGGCCTTTGTGAGCAGAGTCCAGCAGCTGCCCCATGTCAGATCAGAGACAGCTCCAGACGGCTCCAAAAGGGACCTGCTGCTGTCCAGGGCCAAGCCAGTTTGCAACTCTGGTTAGGCCTCTGGGAGTGCAGGTTGAAGAAAGGAAAAAAAACTGCTGTGCAACAGCAGCTAGGAGAGCGAGGAGTGAGCACCAATCCTGCAGCCCCCAGGTGAGTGCAGCAGGAGGGCAGGAGGTGCTCCAGGCAGGCAGCAGCAGTTTCCCTGTGGCCTGTGGAGAGGCCCCTGGTGGAGCAGACTGTCCCCCTGCAGCCCATGGGTCCCACATGGAGCAGATCTCCACGCTGCAGCCCATGGAGAGCCCCCGCAGGAGCAGGCCCCGGGCCGGAGCTGCAGCCCGTGGAGAGGAGCCCACACAGGAGCAGGAGGTCTGGGGGGAGCTGCCGCCCACCCGTGGGGGACCCGTGCTGGTGCAGTTTGCTCCTGGGGGATGGACTCCGTGGTACAGAGCCGTGTGGGAGCAGTTCTTGAAGATACGCTGTCCATGGGCAGCCCCCACAGGCTCATTTCAGGAAGGACAGCATCCCATGGGAGGGACCCCATGTGGAGCAGGGGCAGAGAGTGACTGTGAAGGAGCAGTGGAGATGAAGTGTTAGGGACTGACTACAGGCCCCATTCCCCCGTTCCTTTGCACCACTTGAGGTATGGAGGTAAAAGAGGGTGTATGAGGGGGAAGGTATTTTAAGTTTTTAGATGCTAGTTTCTCACTGTTCTAACCTGCTAGTGATAGGCAATGAAGTATATTAATCTCATCATGTAAAGTCTGTTTTGCCCATTAAAGTAATCGTTGAGTGATCTCCCTGTCCTTATGTCAACCTTTGAGCCCTTTTCCATCATATTTGCTCCCTCTCTTCTCCACTCCCCTTTGAGGAGGAGGAGTGAGAGAGTGGCTATGATGGAGTTCAGCTTGCCCAGCAGGGTAAAACCACCACACTAGACCAGCTGGATGTATGTAAGGAAGAAAAGAATCTTGGTAAGTCCACTACATGAGATAATGAAGAGAGAGGAAATAAGCAGTGGCACTATAGATGAGAGCAAAGGAGCTATTATGAGAAGGGAAGGATGTGGCTACTATAATGAGGAGCCTATACCAAAACCACAGATAATATGTACATAGAGCAGGTCACTCACATTACTTCCTTTGTTTTTGTAAAAGCAGCAGAAATGAAAAACCAGGAAGCCAAACTTCTCAAGCACTGCCTGACATTTAAAAAAAAAAAAAAAAAAGCAAGGCAAAAATAATTTTGCATTTTTTTTCCCATCTGTATTTCCTCAGCTCAAGATCGGCAATTACAAGTAGGGTTCTGCCAAATCATGCTGCCCTGTAGCAATCACTGGTTACTCAGGATATTCCGTCTTTCCTGTGGCTGTTAGATCACATCACACTGATAAAATGTAAGATACAGGGCTGTATACAGTAGAAGCTTTTAAACAGCAGACTGTACCACCTTTAACTAACCTTATGAGATTTCCTAAAGCTGTTTCTCAACTTCATTCTCAAGCAAAATATAGCTTGCATTTTCAAAAACTGTTTTGATGAAGAAAAGATTAAAAACTACCAATTATACCAAGAAAAAAGCTAACTTTATGGAAAGAAGAGTAAGTATGTCAAGTAAACCCATTCATTGATAAAGATGCAATTACTCCTGTTAGAGGCAATTTGATCCAAAGTGTAAAGCATGGTTTTACAATTCCTCATGTTTCTTGAAATGCAAAACCTTCAGTCAGGGGCACCAGCAAGTTGTTGACTTTCTCCATCATTGCCAGAAAAATTTCTGTTAAATGCATTACTTTGAGATTGATAGTGCAACACTGTACAACACTGAACTAGCAAAGTCCCACAGATGCAACCTAAACTTTCAAGCCTCTTACAAAAGTCTGGTCATGAATAAATCAAGATTTTTTATTGTAGTACACACACACGCAAAAAATAAACAAATAAATACACAACACACTGGAAGAAATACCAGGAGCGTGCACATCACCTCAGCTTCATCAGTAGCCTTGCATCCCTGGGAGCATGTTCTTAACAGCCTGTAGATCAAGCACTTGGAGCACATATGCACATTTGTGGTTCTCATGCTTTACTCAGAATTGAGTATTCCATGAATGCTATTCCACTAGTTTATTTTTAAACAGATTAATGTTATCAAAACCAAAGCAGAGGCTATGTCACTGAGAAAACCCAACTCTAGAGCTGAGGTTACACTCTCGGTTGGTTAAGTATACAAATCTTGCTCCATTTTCCTTTCTGTGAAAACAAACAAACAAACAAACAAAAAGAAAAGAAAAGAAAAAAAAAAAAACCTGTAGGCAGTCAACATATCCTCCTAATTTGAATGTCCCCCAAAGTGCCAGCCACTCATGACAGGATTTGAAGAGGAGGGGTGTATGAGGTGATTTGTGGAAGGGGTGTTAGATTGCTTATCTGGACCTTTATGGCTGGCACTTAAGCAGAGGAAATAACACATAGCTGCACACATACCTCTATACACTTACAGGAATACTCTTGCCCCAAGGAAGTTTTGGACTATATGGTACCCTTTGGAATAAAAGTTACCTTAATGGGACAGAAGACAACCATCAACTCAGGTTTCTAGAAAAGCTGAAAAGACTAAAAAAAAAATAGCAGAGGAAAGATCTGCTTTCAAATCACAATATTAAATGGATACAATTTGTAAAGTAGCAAAGCAAGAGTTAATCTAATTGCTTAAAGCAGTTCTTTAAGGGGCTGTACCTACACATACAGCTAACAATGAAAGATGCAAGGAAGTAGAGAATTGGGCCCATTTGCCTCTAATCCTACAGGGTAAAATATATATTTGCACATTAATCAGAGTGTGCACAGAAATACCTATATAACAATACATAAGGAAATGAATGGATTAAAGCACAGAAAACTCCAGATGCTGGAAAAGATTTTGCGTCCTTATTTTTAGCAGTCAGCATCAGCAAGATTGTCTTTCAAAGGAAGAAGAGAAATTGACTTCACAAAGACACTTGCGTTTCAGGTCAGCAGTACTTAGTGAGTATTTCTGTTCCCAGATGGCTTCCTGAGTATATTTATAAGATAGAAAAAAATAAATAAATAAATAGAGAAAGAGACAAGGAAAATAAAGAAATAAGGACCTCTGAGCATTTCCACGCTCACTACAATTTAATCTGGACAAGGATTAAGAGGAGGTGCTTTCGACTACTTGCATAACACTCGCTAACCCGGTTCACACTGCAATGCCAAAAGGACTGAAGATATTTGGGCCCAAGGCCCTACTAGAAGAGCTACAGAAAACCAGAGGATGAACACATACATCAGCACCAAGGATCAGATGCAAGTTATTGCCACTCTCTTTTATTTACTACTGAAATTCTTTGCATAAGCAACAACAATGTACAATGATCTGATAAAGAGTACTGGTTGAGGTTTTTGTTGTTGTTGTTGTTGTTTTTCTTTCAAGGTCAGTTCCAAGAAACCCTCGCTAGAATCAGCTAATTAATTTTTGGCCTCTTTAACTACAGGGTATTTGAAGCCACATGTTATGAATCATTTTCAGTTGAGATATTAAAATCAGATTACAAGAGAAAAGCCTTGTAAATATTTGCCTTCAAATGAGGCTAAGAATAAATATATATTCAGTAATTCATCCATATTTAGCAGATATTAAAAAGACAAAGCATAGCTTTAAATTCACTTATCATTTTATACAAAGAAGGGAAATATGAAACTTGGCTTGATTAGCTTGTTTCTTCCTATGCTTTGTAATACCTTATTAAAATTTGAACTTTGAAATTGATATTATCAGTCAAATAATGTCAGCAGAAATATTTAATCTGTGGTTAGAGCTTTATTAATAGAACTTTTATTTGAAGTGTTTTATGTCCAAAGGGAAAAATAATAAAAAGAAATCCTGAAATGGACTTGGAAGGTTGATTTTGCTTCACTGATTCCATTTTAAAACTCTACATAACTTGCTTCTAAATAAAACTCCCTAAATCTAGCATCCCCCCTACACTCACACTTCATATTTATATGGCTACTGTGTTCTCACTGTGGAAGTTGCTCCTTTTTGACTGGGAGGTATTCAGGTCTTCGTGTGATGCAAGGTTCAAATGGCCAACCACATCATGCAGACAAAGGCTAGACTGTTGTGTTCAATGAGAAAGACTCATAAAACATGTGTTCCCTTTTCCTCCCCTGCCAACAACATTTTAACAATTAAAGAATAACTGCATGGTATAGAAGTGAAATAGGATAATCATTGTTTCTTGGCTGTTTTTCTGACAAATCAGTAGTGGTAACTGATGAAACAAGTTTATAGAGATCTGATAGACCAAACCCCAAAATTAAATATAATTATTCTAAAGAAAATGAGGATGACATTTCCGAGCCTCCAAGGGTGACATTAGAAATAAAAATCACTTCAGAGCTTCAGCTATAGAGGAGCTGCATTTATGGAAATCTGAGTGACTGTCATTCATAGTATTACATTCTGTGCTATAGTAATGTCATTGGAAATAGATTTCAGTTTCTCTGTAAAGTATCTTTTCATCTCCGCTGACACATGCACCAAATACTGCAGAGTGCACCCTATAAAGAAATACATATGAGAGAGAGAATCATGAAGTCTTGCTGTGCATTCCTGTTTTTTTCCAGTAAATATTCTAGTTGTCAGCCCTGTCAGTTATGAATTTGCAAGGATAGAATTTATCTTGAAAATAGCTGAAGGAGAGAAAAAAAAAATATGATGAGATGAAGGGGATGAAGGGAAGGGAGATGGGGAAGGGAGAAGGTGAAGTGGAAAGGAAGGGGAAGGTGAATGGGAAGGGAAAACAAGAGAAGGTGGAAGGGGAAAGGAAAATGGAAGGGATAAGGTGATGGGAAGGAGGGAAGGAGGGAAAGAGGCAAGGAAGGATGGACAGATGGAGGGAGGGAGGGAGGGAGGGAAGGAAGGAAGGAAGGAAGGAAGGAAGGAAGGAAGGAAGGAAGGAAGGAAGGAAGGAAGGAAGGAAGGAAGGAAGGAAGGAAGGAAAGGGAACCAGTGCTCAGGGGCAGAAGCTTTGGATCAAGCTGTCCTTGAATTTAAAGAGGGAGATTTTCATGCCAAACAGGAAAAAGAAAAAATAATCAGAAGTGAAGGCTTCTACTTTGTGCACCTAAATCCTCAGTCTTCATGCCAGAGATAGTCATTGCTGGATGCATATAGGTGCTACTGTTTGTAGCAGTCAGCCTGCAGGATAGCTGAGTTAATTTTTCTGTGGCAATATTAGCATTTGCCCTTTCTCAATAGGCATTAACCATGAGACATTACTGGCGTGCTAAAGCAGGCTTTTGAATTTTACTACTTTTATAAATAAAAAGAGTGTTAGCTGCTTTGAGATTGGCCACAACAATGAAGAAAAGGTGACAGCTGTGACATGAGATCAACTTTTCTAAAAAGCATTCATTACTAATGAATGTGCTCCAAATATTTAGATATCGTTTAGTTTAATTCATTTCAAAATGCCAAAGAGATATTAAACAAACTATTCATGTTTACCTTGATATTCACAATTTTGTCTTTATTGTAGGACAATTTAAAAACAACAGTGACCTTAAATGGGAGATTATCAAAAGGAATCAGAGAATGAGGATCCCAAGTACCACTGCTCTTCACAAAGAGTTCTGCCCCAAACAGCAGCAGGAGCTTCTCAGAGCTCTGCACCAAAACAGTGATGTGAAAGACACTTTTTGGATTTCCTCTCCAGCACACCATTATTCTGTATTAATTCAATTCTTCTTTTGAAATGGATGCATAAAATAGTATAAAAAGATGCAAAATAATTATCTATCTGTTTTAATAGAGGAGCATATTCATGATGTAGCACTGAGTTCTTCTTATTAACTGGAGAGTGCAGTTGGTTTAACAGGGTTTTTATGTGAAGATGCAACTTTTGGGCAACTCCACAGGGCAGAGCAACTAGCTGAGACTAGCAAGCTGCAAGTATGCACAGGTGTCTCACCTGGACATTAATACCCTGGCTTGTCAGGCACACAAAGCTGGCCAAAAAAGTATGTCCTGCTTACAGGAGCAGCTGAACCACAAAAGAGGTAGGACCTAACCTGGAAGTTACTTCGTTTCCCCTTCACTGAGCCCATGGCAGGGGCCAGTGCAGGCAAGTGGACCCAGTGCAGGCAAGTGGAGGCTATCAAGGGGACAGAGGTTTGGAAAAGTGTGGCAGGGAAACCTCAGCAATAAAGGAGAAATGAGACTGCTGAGGCATGGAGGGAGGAAGGTGTCCCATAACTACAGGCTGAGTCCTTGGTGTTTATGAGGACCAAAGGAATCAGTGTTCTTGCTTTTGTAATAAGTATGTCATCACTCCTGATGGGGGACAGAGTTTCAGTGAAGAAGCTGATATCCTCTTTGTAATGTAAAGGAGATATTTCATCACAGGATGCTCCTCTGTTGCTGGTTAAAGGAGGTGAGGAGCATTACTCCAACTCCATAGGTGTGTGAACAAGAGGGGAATCCTGAGCCATCTGGCGTAACCCAGCTGACAAGCCACAACGACTACGCAGGCCAGAAAGCTGTCTTTCCAAAAACATCATGCGAATCAGCTCCTAGGCTTTTATATTACCACCCTTGAATTTAAGTGGGTGGCTGATCCCAGAAGGAGAATGTCCTGTAGTTGCTCAGCATGCAAACACAGCTATAACCTGAATACTTAAAACAACAGTTGAAACACGTTTTAAGCAAGGAAGTAGAAAAGCCACTCTCTTCAGCACAGGATTCAAACAAAAACATAGACTGCCTGGTATCTTTTTGGCTTGTAATACTACCTACATGTCTGCAGTGTGAATCTCTCTCTGACAAAACTCTGCAATGCCTGGGTGGTGAGTGCCATTGAGAAACATTCAACCTCTATTCAACCTCCCTGAGGGGACAATTTTTTTTAATTTTATTTTTTAACTGTTTAAAAATGTTTCTACTCAGCATCAGTTCTGCAGTTTTCTTCTTAAATGAGTGAAACCAAAGCATGGGGCACACTCTCATGCTACAGGAAAACGCTACTAGTGCATGCTGTGCACGGCCCTGCCCAGCGGGTAAACTAGGCAGACTGCCTTGGTGGTAGCACAGCAGGCCCCAGGAAGGATGCCTAGCCCTTTGTATGAGACGAGGTAGTGGGCTGCCAGCTGTTGTAAATCTTGTGTTACTCTCAACTGTGGCCTTTTGTCCAGCCTACTCCACGCCTGCTGTGGTTTCAACTGTTGAAGCAACGTGGGGGGACACAACCAAAGGCAGTAATATTAGTATTTCAGGGAAGAAGAGGAGGGAATGTGAGGTAAAGGCTAACCACAAATGCATTATTGAAAGAACTCTATGTACAAGTCCTGTTGTATAGGCTTACATGACAAGGTTTTGGGAAGGGGGAGTTGTGCACTATGGCGTGGCCTCTGTGAGAAGAGTCCAGCAGCTGCCTCATGTCAGATAAGAGCCAGCTCCAGACAGCTCCAAAAGGAACCCACTGTCTGGCTGTCCCCTGCAGCCCATGGGTCCCACGTGGAGCAGAACTCCATGCTGCAGCCTGTGGAGGAGCCCCCGGTGGAGCAGGTGGATGTGGCCTGGAGGAGGCTGCGGCCCATGGAGAGCCCCTGCAGGAGCAGGCCCCGGGCCAGAGCTACAGCCTGTGGAGAGGAGCCCACGCAGGAGCAGGGAGTCTGGGGGGAGCTGCCGCCCATGGCAGGCCTATGCTGGAGCAGTTTGCTCCTGGGGGATGGACCATGAGATACAGACCCACACTAGAGCAGTTCTTAAAGAGCTGCTGCCTGTGGGATGCCCATGCAGGCTCAGTTCAGGAAAGACGGCACCCCATGTGGAGCAGGGGCACGGAGTGACCGTGAGGGAGCAGTGGAGACAAAGTGTTAGGGACTGACTGCAGCCTCCATTCCCCATTCTCCTGCACTGCTTGGGGGGAGTGGGAGGTGGGGAAGAAAGGGTATTAGAAGAATGTAGATGGAGAGGAAATGTGGGAAAGGTTTTTTCAGTTTTCTTTTAGTTTTCACTGCTCTAGTCTGTTACTAATTGACAATAAATTCCATTAATCTTCCCCAAGCCAAGCATGTTTTGCCTGTGATGGTAATCAGGGAGTGATCTCCCTGTCCTTATCTCAACCCACAAGCTTTTCTTTAATTGTATTTTCTCCCCTTGTTTTTCTGAGGAGGGAGAATGACAGAACAGAACAGCATTGTGGTGCTTAGCTGCCTATTGATGTGAAACCACCACAGCTGTAGTTGCAGAGATCTGGGCCCTGTGATGTTGGAAAGGGGATTTGCCCCCTGCAATATTGACCTGTAGCAGCAACCATTACTACTAGCTTGTTTTGTGAGTGTAACTGCTTGTAACCTCACACATGCTTTCCCACTGTCATATCATATTAAATGAGCTATAATTGTAGTCTATTAGAGTGCAATAACCTAAAAGTGATAGTGCATGACAGCACCTGTCAACACGTCACAGAGGATTGTATGGGATGCTGAATTATACCCATTTTATACCACATTAATGAGGCAGCTCACTCTTATCCAGTCATAAATAAACAGGTTTCCATTTCTTTATACACCATAAGAAGCATTTTTTCTTGCACACAGACCCACAGAAGTCACGATAAGGTGATCTATTGCCTGGAAAAAAGTATCGGACTGTAGTCATTAATGACAATGATGATGTTATTTTTATCATCATTAATTGCCCTATGAATGCATCTTGGTGGGTCTGTTTCTTTCCATTTTCTGGAGGAGAAAAACATAAAAATATGATTGGCTGCCCTTAGTAAAGTTTTAATACAAAATAAATGAATTGTTTGAATGTTTCAGCAGCACCCAAAGGACAAACCCATATGGGCAGAAACCTGCTCCCCTTCAGATCAATGGCTGTGCTGGGGCCTGGCTATAATTCATAAATTCTCTATCTGAAATGGGGATGGAAGGAGAAAAAAGGGAAATGACTGTAAGAAGAGGAAAGACAGAGAGCAGGAGGCTTTCGGCCAAATCAAAAGAAAAGCAAATGTATCAAAGTATATGTATAGTGCCCATTATTTTCTGTAACCTAACTGAATCAAGGTGTTTTCCTTTCAAACAGCTGCTTAGGGCTCAGAGCCATAAATAACCACCTGTGCTCTTGTTCCAAGTTCACATGAGAAGAAGCTGAGGAAGTCCTCAGCAAGCCCATGTTTCCCTTCCCAAACCCCAGCAGAGGCCCCCTTCATCAAATGCACCAGGTTGGCCAAGTGGGGCTCAGCCTCCGACCTGTTTAGCAGCACCATTCCCTTTTAGCTTATGGTGAGAGGTAGTTGTGGGAACAACAGTTTTGTTGAACAGTTTTTCTCCTTTTCTTGCTCTAAATTACTCAGATAATTTGAGAAGAAATAACACACTCAATAATTTTCAAGTATGATATGCAAAAATGTAACACTTCTTGAGAGAGAAAAGGACTGATAATGAATGGACAGTATATACAAGAAAGATAGCATTTTTCACAATAAGAAAAAAAGGGGGTTGGAAATCAGGTACTTGCACGTAACCAAAACAGTCACTAAATCCTGGATGAAACCCGTTCCTTTCCAAAGCACCTCTCGCAGAGCCCATGTGATAGTCATATTTCAGGATCCTGAAAAAACAACCTCTGTTCTTTCTTTAATCTTTGAGCTATTACAGGAGGAGAGAACTTGAAACCCCAGCCCACAAAGACACATCAGCTTTTTCTTAATGAGTAAAAATGGGTGATTTCAGCCTTGGGAGCTTCATTCTCCAGGCTGACACCTGGGCAACCAGTGTAACCAGACACCAACCTTACCTGTCTTCAGCTCGATACAGAACCCTGGAGTGGTTCAGCACACCCATGTTTAATACCAATTTGCTGCAGAAATGATGACTGAATAATTCCAGTGCAAATCCGTGGCACCTACCTGAATACTCGGGCATCACTTTATTTCATTCTGTTTTATTTGTTAGGACTGGTAATTGTTAATTTACCAGTAGCAGTTTTGATGCACTGTTCAAGAAGAGCTACTTTTTTCATTTGTCAAGCCTTATTTGCTTATTTGCATATTACCTTGAAAAAATCCTACAGAATAGCTTCCCTGGAATATTTTCTTGTTAATTTTAGCTTTGTAACAGAGGAACAGGTTTAGAATTATGTCCTTCTTCTCCAACAGAAGTGAGTTAAAAATCCTCATTTAAAAATCATATAATCATTTTCCTCAGAAGTTGTTTTCAACAGTTCTTCTAAGAAATGCACTATCCTGTGAAAGCAAGGTTGAAGGACAGGAAGGACTAGTGTTGCTATGTACTAGGAAAACGTATTAGGCCATTGTTCCTGACTTTGGCTTGATTTGGCCAGTATTTTGATTGGAAAAAAATATTCCAATAAAGAGAAATTATTCCATATTTTCACAATATTTAAAGCTTTTGTTCAAAAGTGATTATTTTAAAACTTCTTGAAATCAAAAATGTACTCACTAAGCGTTTGAATTCCCACAACTAAATTAACTATTAACTTTAATTTCAACACCAAACCATTTTTTCTACTTTTTTTTTTTTTTTAATTTTGCCAAGAAAGCCAATAAAATTTTATGTTTCAGATCAATGACAAATGAATGGTTTGGTTTGGTTTGGTTCGGTTTTCTTCAGCTTGAAGAAACATTTACTCACATAACGCCACTTTAAAATGGCTTGGAATACATAATTGCACATGTAGGCACTTACTTTCTGTGAGATCTTATTAGTACTGTCCTACTTCTTGCTCTTTTCCCTCCTAATTGCTGTTGTGCTTTATCCTAAGTCGAAGTGGCTGGTAGGGGCAGACACTGTGCCTTCCTGTATGTCTGAAATGTATTTGTGGGGCAATTGTCTCTATAGCAATGGTAAAGTGAACAAGACTGTGTCCGTCACATGTCCCTGTTCAAGAGGGAGAGCTAAGTGTTTGATTTTGAACCTGGAAGGCAGATGAAAGAAGCAGCAAACAACAGAGAAGGTTGGAAGAATCTAGTTTCTGCTTGCTCGCCAGTGCTGGCAAACGAAGAATAGATAGACAAATGAATGGCTCTCGGTGTACATATAATTACCAGATCATTCAAATGCATCTTTATCTTTCACTGTCTTTTCCAGCTCTTTTGTTGTTTGGTTTGTTTGTTGTTGTTTTTTGTTGTTGGATATTTTTCTTTTTAAAAGAAACATGTGGTACTGTTTTCTGGTCTCTGCTTAGACTTGTCTAAGCTTATTTCAGTGGACTTATGTCTCATTTACTGTGCAGTAACAAAGCTTTCTTTGCATCCCAGGAATAATGCTTTGAATAAGATGTGTTGTAAAAATATTTAATTCCTCAAAATGGAACAGATATTTCACTTTGACCCAAACAATGGCAGATCCTGCCAAAATCTCACTGTAGGAAGCAGAGAAAGAGGAGATAGCAAGGTTTCATTCATACAGTAGCACCCGGATTACTCTCAATCATTCATAAATATTTTCTGTTTTGTTTTGTTTTGCTTTGTTTTCTTCACTGATTTTTAGTGTCCTTATAAAGTTTCACTGCATCCCTCTTCATCCTGTAACTAATAATGCAGTTACCACAAATCTGCCTTCAAACAACATGATGCCCAGTCTGAGAAACACATTTTTCTTTGAAAGAAGACTCAGTGGCAGCACCTAAAACAAGCCTCTTTGTATTTGCAAAGCATTCTCCCTAAATCCTCTGTACATATAAGTCATAGCTCTCTGCCTCTGTGAACAACCGAAGCTGATGCTGAATCTCTGTGTAAGACTACTGCATAAGGTTTCAATGCATTGAAAGAACACTGGTGTGGAAGAGTTCGTGCAATGGGCATGAAACTTCTACAGAAGTCCAGATCCCATCCTACAAAATGGACCTTTCTTGACCTGTCCCCTGCCCTCCATACTCTTATTTTCCAACAGCAAAGAACGATGGTTGCAGATCTTTGGGATCCTAGTTAAGAAAGTAAGCTATAGCAAAAGTAGCCAAATAAAGGCTGTCACAAGTCAAGACCCCAAGACAAGCAAGACTTTAGTCCAAAAGAAGACTGGACATTTTTGATGCCAGTCATGGCTCTGCAGCCCCTGGTACAGCCCAAGGTCCTGTATACAGCATGGGGGAAGGAATCAGCAACTGAGACGAGGTCCACAAGGGATGACTCTCAGAGCAATGTCCTACATTGCTACCAGAAAACTGCACGCTATTTTGTATGTAGGGAACATACTATGGAATACATTGTACCTACTTAATTAACTGTACTTTGCAGTTCTATATTATTAGCTGCTAAGGGCAACTGGCTGCTTGGCACCATAGGCAGTGTGGATTACATACGCAGCCTGAACTTGCTAATTGAGTATGAGCAAGTGTTTGCAGCTCAGTTGGCTGATGTCCCAGACCCTCCTGCACCATGAGCAAAGTGTCTTGGGGTCTTCTGCTGGACACCCAGTACAACTCTGTAGGTTAAAGCAGTATCACCTCCATGACCTACATGTGGTCAACAACTTGCAGAGCAGTCGCTCGCTGTATGATAGCAAATTCAAGCCCTGATTTGTAAGGGCTGTGCTGGGTATGGAAGGAAGTTTTCTTCTCCCCTGGTGAATATCTAAATGAATCTTTATCCAACTCCCTAGTACCACCTACATTTGCCAGCTGACGCCCTGCGTCAGACTGTGGTCCTGGTTTTGCAAATTCCTCGAGGACCCTGGGGACAGCCGAAGTGCAACAGTAAATATATCTGAGGGCTTTTTTTTTTCTCCTTTTTTTTTTTTTTTTTTTTTTTTTTTTGTTCCCTGCTACTCCTTCTGTATGCCAGTGGAATTTAGAAAGATCACTGCAAATGATACAGACTTGTGTAATGCTTAACATCGATTTCAGCAACATCTGAGCTCTTTACAAAAGAACTTTGCAGTTTAATTAGAATGGCTTACATCCAGCAACTGTGTTCAGAATAAACAAAAATTAGAGCAAAGGGATGATTTTTTTTATTTTTTTTTTCCCCTAACAGAGTAGATCAAATAGGGAAATGGGAGAATTTAATTAATTATACTCACACAGTCATAGTTTGTGATAGAAACACTCTGTCAGGGCCGTGGCTAGAGGCCCAAGGGGAGACTCCATAGGGTTAGATGGGGTGCATGCTGCCCAATGTGCTAGTGGGAGAAAGCAGGGCTCAGTACTGGGCCTCTCACCAGAACCCTTCTTTTTGTGGTCCCAGCTCTGCATAAAGTACAGGAAATGAGATTTGAGGCCTGATTTTCTTCATATATGATTTCCTATCTTTTGAACTCTTCTTCTTGCTGCAAGTATCATGGATAAATCACATTAGCTTTGATCTAAGCCTTTCCTAGCACCCCATAAAACACACCCAGAGAATGAACAACACCAATAAAAGGGGTGCACATAAGAGCATGATTTTATGGATCCATCTGCCAAGTGTTTCTTCACAAGAGGAGAAAGAAGTCATGAGACTAAGCAGATGCCAGGACTCACCAAATTGTTCATTGCCAGCAAAGCATCAAGCCAATTTGGTGCTCTCTGCAAGCTGTTTCCAGAAGAACTTAATTGTCCCTGATACATTTTTTTTTTTCATACTTTTTGCATACTTTTCATAAATGGCTGAGGACACTTGAGTTCTCCTAGTGGATGTGACCTGTTGTATTCATGCTTCAGCTAAATGACTCATGGTGAAGTCTCATGGTATGTTTGGCCTTGCATCTTCCTCGTGATTTCTGATGGTAAATTTAGATTAGCATCTTTCCCATGATAGCTTGACCTGCTTTCTATGCTTTGGGGCTGATTCTGAAGAAATAACTGAGGCACTGACTCTGAGGGAGCAGTTCAGGGAAAGGTGCATAGCAGGAAATGATGCTGAAGGCACTGAAGCACTTTCCCTGTACTCTCTTGACCAAGTGTGGTTTTTATCTGCAGTCATGTGAGGTCCTCCCAGGCTGAAGGAGAGGGAAATACACAGACCAGATTCAAAATCAGTTAAGGAGATGTCACATTCAGCCTTCCAACATGGAGACACAGAGCTCAGACAATGGCAGGACAGAACAAGCATTGCCATTGTATAAAACTGGTAAATGATATGCAGAAAATACAAGGACACTGCCCAAGGACATGTATAAGTAAATGGACCCCCAGAGTCATAGAACTATGGAGTTATTTTAGTTGGAAGGGACACTTGGGGGTCATCTGCTCTGACCACCTTCTCAAGACTGGGATAGCTTTGATGTTGGTAAATCAGACCTAACATACTGAGAGGGTTCAATCAGTCAGGAAGGAGAACAGGATTTGCAACACCCTCTGACACCTGGAATATCTAGTGGTTGCTTAAGTCCCTGATGAGAAAGTGGGCAGAGATGAGCAGTTCATGCAGTGTTCAAGCTGCTGTGTAACATTTATCAAGCCTTACAATTTGGCTGGGACAAACCTCTAAGAACATGACCTGCCCACTGTTCCCAGTGAGGCATTCTGAGTCAATGCATCCAGAACATGCCAAAGAGGAGCTTTCTGAATTCCCCTCTGCCTCTTCATGTCAGCTGTGCTGTCACAGAAGACTCATAGCACGAGAGTACTCTGGTGCCAAAACACGTGTGAAATTTCTCCAGATGAGCATCCTTCCCATTGTTTCCCTTACCCAGTTTTCCTCTCTTCCTTCTTCCCCTGTTGCTCTTGATGATGTGGAGATTCCTGATATAGCTTCAGAGAGGCGACCATGTACCCTCCACCTCCCCAGGCCTCCAAACACCTTCCCAGCTGCAAACACAAGGGCATGGGCAAGCGCTCACCAGAAGGGCCCATGCCCTGAGAGAGATGCACTATTTGCACAGACAAAAGCTCCTCCTGTGCACCTAGACACCAGCAAAACCTGACCACCCAAATGTTTGTGCAAAGGGAATAAGAGGAGCAGGAACGTGATCAGATGGAATCGCTAGCCAGCTTTAGCAAACATGGGCTCTAATTAATTTTTTCCTCCCATTGTTTACCCAGCTTTGTATGTAACTGAGAGCTGAACTGGGCTTATCAGTAATTACCAACAGTTCTGGAAACTTTATATGTCATTGTGCCGTGTTACTACACAAGGCAGTGATCCATGAAGAAGGCTGTTTCTTCACTCACTGCCTAGCAATATTTTAGAAAATCAGAAAACTCCTCCAACCCATTATCGGGGTTGTCACAGTGGAGGGGCAAACAGGAGGAAAGCAGAGGACGGCGGCACCTCTGCTCCAGACCTAATCGGGAAACTTTCCTGGACGTAGCAGCGTGCTCCTTCTGTGGCCATGTCAGTGGAAGCACTGCCTTGCAGCCAGGCTCCAGCAGCCGCTCTGCCAGCCCTGGGCTTGCATTTTGCCATTCCATAGTGACACCTGCCGGGAGCAACCGAGCCGATCGAGCCGAGACTCCCCCGCTGCTCCGCTTGGCAAGGGGCTGTGGAGTGCAAAATGAAGGGTCTATGGCAATCAGGCAGATTGATTCTCCTCCTTTCCTTCCAGATTGAGCCGGGCTCTTATCAGGGGGAAAACGGATCTCTGCGGCGTGATTAATGGTTAGAAATGCCTCGCGTGAGCAGCCCCTCAGAAGCAGTGCTGGCGTAGCAGCCAGCGGGCTGCGGGAGAGAGGAGCAGAGGACATCAGGGGCTCATGTGGATGCTGAGGGCCAAATTCAGCCCACGTAGCAAGGAGGTGAAAGCAGGGATGGATCTGTCCCCTTTGCAGAAGCTCGCCAGGAAAGGTCATGTTACACTTGCTGTTTGCTGATAGTTTCTCTGTAAATATTGGCCGCTGTAGGGAGACAAGATCCCAGGCAGTATCTTCGATACAGCCACTCTTACGGCAGCCTGAAGTGTGGCTTCTCTGTGCTATATGCCTTTCCTCCCAAGGATTTTGCTGCTTCTGCCCTGCATTTAGCTCCCACCATGCCTGTAGTGGGGGCTGCAAGGTATGCATGCAATAACCGGGGAAATGGAAAAATCTGGCCCTACCTCTGCACTTTCCCTTCCCTCACTCAAAGCTGAAGGGAGAAGACAACCTGGCAGGAAAAGTGCCAAAATGTTTTAGAAATAAACGACAGACACCAGAGTCATCACACATTTTCCTAGGCAGGATAGTAATTTCTGTAATGTATTTTTAACAGTGAGGAGTGATGGGAGGGAAGCCACTTAAATCTAATGCAAACGGAGGATTTGTCAGTTAACGCAGTTTGTATAATGTCATACCTAGAAAAATGTTATAAAAATTGAGGGATTACGGAGACGAGAGACATTTCTAAAATTGGAGGCCTCCGTTAGCCCCCTCGCTCTTCCAGATCACTGGGAACGTTTTTCTCTGAGGAAGGACAGGAGCCGATCTCAAACCTGTGACAGCTCTTTAGGCTGCGTGTTACTTCAGAAACTCTTCTCTCCCTCTCCCTGCTGCCTGTCCCATCTCTTGCCAACTGCTGCCTCCCCTCATTTCAGCTCTTCAGTGATCCCCAGCCATTTTGGCCACAGCAGGGCAGTTTCCAAATGCTTCCAGACGATTTTCTTCCACCCTTCAAGGCGGCAGCAGCTCCTGTAACCAAAAAAACCTTGTCTAATATGGGGGCTTCCCGCTGTTTTGTTTTTGGCTCCAGCCTTGGCTTGAAAGTGTTGGAAATGGGACTGTGTGCCCGGCTGAGGCACAGCAGCTGTGGTTATGAGCACGCCTGGAAAGTCTTCGCAGCAGCGGTTCAATAGGGTTAATTGTGGTGGCCTCATTTGAAAAGCACTTGGAGATGTGTGAATGAATAAAAGTGTTAAAAAAAAAAAAAAAAAAAAAAAAAAAAAAAAAAAGATGCGTTATTAATAATAATATGTATTGCTCTCACAGTTAATTATTTAAGCAAGAAATTGTTGAAGAATCCTTTTATAGGAAAAAAATAAATAAATTAAAAAAAAAAAAAAAAGCAGTACAGCAGTACCTCAGGAATAGGATTTTGTAAAGTGGTTTTAAGCCAACGTTTGGGGCCGGCTTGCCCCAGGAATAAACCGGGGGGGGGGGGGGGGGGGGGGGGCGAGACGCCTTTCCGTGGGGAAAGCCTGCCCTAAAAGCGAACGGAGGAGGAGGAGGAGGGAAGCCGGGCTCGCCGTTTCTGGGGAAGCAGCTCCCGGCTGAGTCCTTGCGAGGGGAAATGAAGCCCTCCGGTGGCCAGCGGCCGCCTTGCAGCCCCCGGTCTCCCAGGCTGCTCGCCTCGTCCCCGGCTCCGGCGGGGGCATGGGCTTGCTGGGTTTCCATCCATCCACCCACCCTGCTTGCAGCCCAGGGGGCAAGGCTGTTACCTGTGTTTCCTTTGGAACTAAACCTCTTGTTTCTGCCAGCTGTTGGTCTTAGGTTGGAGGAACACGTAGTTCAGGGGCTCACATGCTGCAAGTGCCCTTGTTCCCACTGAAAAGGACACCTTCCACATCATTCTCCAGCGGAGAATGGCAGCAAAGGCAGGCAGGGGGCAGACGCTTTTTATTAAATCGCTCTCTCAAAGCCCTGTCTTCTTCCATTATTGAGTGTTTTTTTTTAACACTCTTGCATCTGAGGCTTTCCTTGCATCTGGACATACAGGCAATGACTGAATGAGCTGCGTGTGCTCGTACTGGAGCAAGCACATGACCAAATAACCCAAACACAGTAATGATCAAAGAGTTTCAGATACCAAGATGTAGGGCATTCAATTCTAACCGGGGCTTCTACTTTGGTCTCCCAAGTTCATGAATTTCTTCCCTCTCTGAGTGCAGTAGCTCCTTATTAAATTAAAGAGCCCATAGCTGATTCATGCACAGTCTTCAAGGGATGTGCTCATTTCACTGGAGCAGCAGAGATACGGGCACAGATTACCAAGGGCAATCTGAAGGGTATTTCACTGCCATTGAAATATGTGCAGAATTTGGTGGGGTTCTTTTCTGCAGAGAAAAAATGTCAGACATGCCTTTTTATAGCAATTAATAATAGGAATATAATTAGTTAGCACTCCAATACATCTGAATTACGAATTAATTCTTCTTACTGCAGAAAGGTTATCCAAATATTTTCCTATTGGGTGAATCACAGGTTAGAGTTATAAGAGGGTCTCATGTACTAGAACCAGCTGTCACCATCCTCTCTTTGAGCACGTACGTCATTGCCCTGTGATGCTGACTTCTATGGGACTGTTCCCACAATAAGGTACTGCTAGGTTTTCACTAGGGCTTGAAAATCTCAGACCTGTTTTTTGATTTATTTTTTTTTTCCTGAGCAGGCTAGAGAATTTTTCCTGACAGCGACAGAAAGCAGATGCCTCCTGTGGACTGCACTCTCTGTAGACACAGCAAATTAGTAGTCCATCAGAAATATCTTTCAATGAAACGTGAAACTGCACAGCTTCCGTACAATGCCATATCAGTCTAACTGCAGTCACATCTTACCCATACCATACCCATACCATGTCCAGTTCTGAGCTCATTTCCAGGCTCATTTACACAGACTCGGCTGACATTTGGGGGATCCTCCCATTAGCTGTGTATTGTGCAACTTCAAGAACAAGCAATTGCTATTCAAGTTCAGGGCAAAGCTTTAAAGCCTGAAATTGTTGGGGGAGGGAGAGGAGAGGAGAGAATAGAACTTCAGAAAAAAAAATAAATAAAAAAAAAAATTAAAAAAAAAAGGAATAACCTAAGGATTACATCCAAAATTTTTATTTCCTAATCAATAGGAATCACTAGTGCTTTTGGGTGTAGCACTACCCTGGGAGAGGTCAAATGCAAGCTGATCACCCCAACTCCTCAGTTTAATCTATCAGGGTTAACAGTGACCCGGGTTAGAGATCAGACACTCTGTTTCCTATGGAAAATTCTCCTATTCTCCAATAATAAAAATAATTACATTTCCGGCAATGTAAAGTATTTATTGGTTAATTCTTCCTGTGAGTCACTTGTCTAGACTTTGTTCAATGTTTTGTAAAATTTAAGATTTAGACTCATTATATTAAGAGCAGGATTCAAATCTATTTTGAATGTAATAATGGCATCCTCTCCTGCTACAAAATCTCATCCTGGACTAATTATGGGAAGACAAAATTAGTCCTTTTCAAGAGGTAATGGTCAAAGATCAGTGACTACCAAACCATGTTGGGGGAAAAAGAAAGAAGCCAAATTTCAATATAGCACAGACAGTCAGTGAGACTGGCGTGCTTGGAACTGGCAGAATTTTCTTAAGTCATTCATAAATACGATATCTACCCTTGACAGGTCATTTCATTCTATTTAGCACTTTTTATTCTCTGTGGTTTATAAGCTCTTAAGCAAATGTAAGAGGAGGAAAAGCTAACGTGTCTGATAATACACTGTATCAGACTGACAACCTAACTGAATTTCCCCTGTGGTGCTAGCAAAATGCTGTTCCAAAAAGTAATAATGCATACAAAAAGAAAAAAAAAAAAAAAAAAAAAAAAAAAGTAAAAGGAAAAAAAAAAAGAGAAAGGAGGAAAGGGGGGGGGGGGGGAAGGATCACAGAGATCATGCCGTCACATTTAATTTCAGAGAACAAAACCTGAAGCTGATTTCTCTTTAGATCAGTTGTATACCAGTTGGAACATGGGTGCCTAGCACTGCGACAGAGTAATATGATCCGAGCTTTAAATAGCTGCCAAATAACCATGTGGTGGCTGGCAGCATTAAACGTGTTGCAATGAGAGTGATCTGTTTCAAAGTAAAGCCACATAACAGAGGATCAGTCAATCTGATGTGGTATAGGAAAGGAGGGGGGAACGTTTTTCATTATCTTTCTGGGTTTCTTGCTGTCTTAAATGTGTTTCCATCTTAGAGATGGATTAATTTGAGGTCTTTTTCTTAACCAGCTTAAAACTTGTATCACGTGCAAGTCATTTCAGAGAACGTCTCCCTGGGCACCGAGGGACCAGGCTGGGGGGCACGATGTGCCAAGTGTAAAGTATCATTGCCTTGATGGTACTGAGATTATCCTATTGCTGAAACCCAGTTTAGAGTGGCTGCCTCCCAGCGTGAAAGGCAGCTTCCATGTGTATGGGATCCTCTTGGTTTGTACCCAATACATTCTTGACAGTTTTTAGGAACAGACCTACAGCAAATAACCTGGGGTGACTTCTGCTCCAGGCACTCCCCTTAAGCTCACAGCAAACCACAGAGCCCAGCAGCACTCCTTGAGGACCATCTTAGAGATGCAGGGAAAAATCAGGTGCAGAGTTTGGAGGTGTCTAGCACAGGAGATACTGCCGGTCCTCCTTTCCTTCTTACCTTCATGCCAAGTGGCTCTCCAGATTCCTGTTGTCAGTGTGTCTCCTGGGTAGATGATGAACATTTTGGACTGGATAGACCATTTTAACTAGTAACATGAGTAAGACACATGGAGGAAAAAGTGGTACTGTAAATACTTGTGATTCTTCATTCCTCCTGACACTTTTGATTATAGAAGATTGATTATAGATGACTGGCTTCTGCTTTCAATTTCAGCATCTCCACAAACTTCAGAAGCATCAATCCAGATTTACTCTAAGTTAACACAGCAGAATTTCTTACTTTATCTGGTCTTCACTGCCTGGAAATCATGCTTCCAAAGGTACAGATAGGAACAGCAAAGCCAGAGGAAAACCCAGCTGCTTCATCAGAAGGTAGATAGTTCCTTTATCAGGTTCAATCTGACTTCTTAAAAAATAATAAACGTAACATACTTGGCATCCAGTTAGAATTTTGCAAGAATAGGGACAGAAATACAGGCGCTACTTACAATTGCCCTACTAGTAGTTTACTAGCATGCTGCAGAGAACTGATTCAGTTGCAGCAGCTAGACACCCTGTGGAGAAATAGAGCAGGCTTTACTTTTCATTTCCTCAAAGGAGAACATTGCTTTAGCTCACTAACATAAACATCAATAAATGACCACACATTTCATCAAGGTCAGCTCCAGTGGAACTTTCAGCAGCCACCCCAATGAATAACAAGGATAAAACAAAGCCAAATCCTTTTCCATCTGTTTTTGTCGGCAGCTGCCTTTGCCACATCGTGTCAGCATGTCCACCAGGAATCCATAACAGCTGCACAGCAGGCTGGCAGAGGACTATGCGGAGAGACACTCATCCTCCTTTCTTGCCCCCATCCCTGTATTTCTGTACTGCCTCTTTGGTGGGCAGTCACTGTTCTTGCCCCATTTGCACTGGACAATCAGATGATCATCAGATTAAAACCAATCAGAATATGTTTCTTACCTGTTCCTTTTACCATCACTTTTCCAAATACGTGACTTCAAAAAAATATATCTTTATTTTTGATTTGACCACAGGCTGTTGAGCCAGCCAGACAATTAAAAAACAACCCCTGTGCCCTATAGGTTTGTGAGGTATAGAGTTCTTTGACCGATTTCACTGAATATCGTGGTTACATTATTTAATCCCCTTTGCAATCTTTCACCCAGCTTTAATCATGAAAATCCCTGCATCACTGCCAAGGATTTTTCTGGACAAAAGGATGTTTGGAGGAATGCCATGGAACTAGCCTCCCTCGCTGGCCTCTCTTACCAGAGCTCTGACAAACCCATTCCTTTGCACAGAGATTTTAATGAAATCAGAAGAACAAGAGTTAGACTATGCTTTTAGGTAATATTTATACGTAAATGCCTCCCCATCACGCTCAATGCAATGCCCTGGTGCACAAGAGTTCCGCATTATGTGTTCAGCTATAGCCGTGTCCTAGTGTGAGCAAGCCACCTGCCCACATAACTTCAGAAGGAACCCAACTATCAGCTTTGCCATCAGGAGAAAAAGGTGGTATCTAGTTAAAGCAAATCAACAGAGTGAGTCAGAGTGAAGAATGTATACATACTTAAGCAATTTCTACTGATGTCGAAAGGCTTCCTGAAGTTTTAAAGGAAACTCCTTGGATATGCAACAGCCATTATGCCCACAGTCTGACCCAGAGGGTTGCCTCCAAGAGAGGTTGCCTTGCACATAGGAGTAGTGCTAATTTAGGTTGCCTGCAAGAGAGGTTGCCTTGCACATAGGAGGGTAGCTAATTTAGCTGCATAATGGAGAGAGTTCTGAAGATGCACATGGGGTGAATTAAGGGCTCCACAGGAGCCTTTGGCTCATTCCTTGCAGAGTTTATTAGTTGCTGCTGCGCACATGGTTAGGTTTCTGGAAGAAGTCCAGCTCTGAGGCACCTCTCGATTCCTCCAGCTTCTAAAAGTTGCAAGAAAGTGGCTCAAGCGTATTGCCCCCTCTAAGCTCTTGTGGAGAAGGGCTCTCCCCCACAGAGAGCCAGACAGGGTTTGGGAGGGGTACCTAGCCAAATGACTGCTGATTATTGAATTTACCTCCCCAATTACCAGTGAGTATCCTAGGCTGTAAAGGGGGTAAATACCAACAGATTGTATTATTTGAGAAACAGTATGTGATTGTGTAATTAAGGGCAGGAATATAATACCATATGCACAAGGGGCAGGGTTAATTTCAGCCTTTCCTGATTAACCAAGGGCATTATTGTGTAACCCTAATGTTCTCCGGATGGCTATCATTTATATGGAGTTCACATATAACTTTATGAATATTTGGTTAAAATTCACCCATCATACTCTCTGACAAAGTAATTAAAAACACCATGTTAGCTGCCAATAAAAATATTTTTATGATTTGGTAATTATTCCAAACATCATAGCCCCATACTCTTCTACCCCCTGCCCTTGCCATCTTCCTGTTCTATATTGTATAAAGCTAATCTTGATGATGGAAAAATAAATAAGTAGCAGGGGAAGGCTGGAAATCTTCCAATCACAAAAGCTCCTGAAATGGAAGCAACATCCAATCTAGCCTACCACATCTTCTAGGTGGGCACTCCTTTCCTGCCTTTTAGTGATGCTTTTAGTATTCATAACAGCTGTGGAATTAAGCATTACGAACAAGAGGAAACCAACATGCAGTCTTTATTTTTCCCCATCAGTCTCAAGCTACTCTGCATTGAGTTACAAAGTGAAAATGAACACACTCTCAGATGGATTTAATTTCAGCTTGGGCCCAATGCCAGACAAACCAAGTTTCCCCATTGTTAAAACTCCACTCCATCTTTTCCATATCATGCATACAGCCTCATCCTCACCCCATCTTACACGCACACACATACACACACACAAACACACACTCCAAGAACCAGTCACTCCTACAATACAGAACCAAATCCTCCTCCCCTGCTTTATTTGCTAGTGTCATTGCTTTCCTTGGGAAAAGCCAGGATCCACTAGTAGCCAGGATGGATTTGGTCTGTAATGTAGATTTTTAATATTTAAGAAAAATGATGGCCACATTAAACATACATTTTCATGTGGTAGGTATTATCTTCATAATAAACATTTTTTATGATTAAAAAACAAACAAAAAAAAAAAAGCATTTTACACAACCAAGAAAATGCTTCAGGGAGGAGGAGCCAATTATTCCATTCAGAATAAACTGGTTAAAACTTGATTAAAATATTAATTCAAAATACAGTTTTGGCATAACTTTAACTAGTGAATAAAATATGGCATTTTGACCTACAGAATCATGCAACAAACACAGATTTCAGAATATAGAGGTATACAGCTTTCACATGCATACAGAAAGGAGAAACACATAACAGAAGTAGTTAAGCTTTTACATGTACAGACTAGCACCAAATCGCTGTTCACTGTAATTGTCTTCTCCCATACCCTCTTCCCATGGACTCTGCATGAACAACTGCACTCTATTTTTATAAAGTGCAGATAAGTTTGCTTGTATCAAAGCTAAGGCAAGTAGTGGAAAACAGGAGAGGAGGTAGATTGAATTACTGCATTTGAATGTTTATTTTCCCTCCATCTTTTACCATTCTCCACAAGCAGAAGCACAAGACACATGTTAAGAAATGTATAAAATGTTGATTTGGCCCATTTCACATTGGGCTTTCAGTTGCAGAATATTTTTGCCTTCCTCTGTTTGCAAAACTGCAAAAATGCTGCTAGTAGTACACTATGGTGAACCACATGTGTACTTTCTAAAGAATTAAAAGCAACTAGCTAGGACTAAGGGTGATTTCTTCCTGTATTGAGTTTTGCATCCATCAGCCTTCAACAAATAACAGAAGAAATTCCAGAAGTGTGCCTGCATACTTAGGATTGCCATAACAGTAATAATGTATAAAATTGTGAATGAAATTTTGCTAGGTTTCCTGTATTCCCTTCAGTATATGACTAGTCTGAGCGTAAATAAATGGCACGCCCTACCAACAAGAATAGCATTCCTGCTAACAATGCAAAAAATACTCCTATTGGAGCCAGCATAAAAGACCAGCCATAGCGTACATAAACAGCAAAGTCTGGGCAATCCAATTTTTTCATGTTTGTGTAGTTTTCCAGATCAGCCACCGCCTGGACCCAGATGACATACATCACAACTACGAGTGAGAACAAGACACCTGGAAAAGAAACATCAGGTTTTAACGACAGTGTGAGACAAACACTGGGTGTACTTACTGGTTATACAATAATACCTAGAAACACATCCACACTTGTGGCCCCCTCTGCAAAGCACAGTCAGCAACCACTGGATATTTTTTGCCTTTGGCTTTCTCTGACAAGCTTTGTCCCCACTTTGCTTCTGATTTGACTGAAAGTCATATTCCCATGACAAAGGATATATCTATTTTTGGTGGGCAGACCGAAACATGGGTGTGTTTAGGGACAAAACTCACTGTTTTGAATTCAGGGGCCAGGGGAGGAAGAAAGGGAGGAAGAAAGGGGAGATATGATATGATCCAGAAAACAAATTCTACGTTTACTTCCCAAACTCTGATACTGTTCCTATCACAGGCTTCTGGATGAGGTATGAAAAGGAGGAAGGGATGCGAAATCTTTCTACTGTCTTCACCTCTCTACATTTTGATTTTTTTTTTTTTTCCCCCTAAATGAAAAGGGCATGGTTTAGAATATTCAGACTATTCTACTCAAGTATTTTGCAGAAAAATTCAAATGTATTCCATTTAAATCTTCCACATTAGAAAAGAAGTTGCAGGCTATTAGTATTAACTACTATGAAGCAGGCTATTAGTATTAACCTCAGATTATACAGAACAGTTTCCTGGAAGTAATCCACCACATAATTCACAGCATTTTCCCAACCACTCCTCTGAAAGGCCTTTGGATTGTTTACACATGATAGCAATGGGAGCACATGTCCTTACAAACTTTGTTAATCTCTTTGTTACTATACACCAGAAGGAGATATAAGAATAAAGTGCTTTCCTAAGTATCAGTCACATGCCTGATAATTTATTTTAGTTTAGAGGAATGTTCCTCTTTATTTTAGTAAGAGGAACACTTAAGAAATGCAAGCCTGCAGCACAGATGCTCTAGCAGAAAATCCACTGGAAAGCTGAGGGCACAAGTCTGAATTTTTTGCATGCTCCAGCCTGTACCCACATGCTCCCTGAGCTCCAGCTGTCATAGCACAGTTACAAGCAGCAGGGTTATCTATTCCAACACTAAAATATTAGGGGGACACCACTTATATTTTCCTGCCATGATGCTTAGGTACCTCGTTAAAACCATAAGCCAGTGAAATACTTCTGGGAGCACTTGTTGCCAAACTTGAACCTACAGGCTGCAGAGCAGCAGAGTACAAGTCAAAGATATTTGAGGTCTCTAAATGTTTACATTGCAACCTTGAACAAATGTGACACTTGTGACAAAACCCACAAATGCTCTTTGTAAGTACCCATGGAGAGGTATTTGCCTCCAGACCCAGCTGTCCTGGTACCCTTTCATGGTTGCCTTTCCTTATCCCCATGCTGAGATGCTGCCTCACCTCCTCTTGCCCTGCCATTGCTACCCACTTACCAGGGAGCAACTCCTATCATCATTCTCTCATTTGCTTTGGGCAAAATCAGACAGGTTAGCTGCAGCAATTTAAATTGGTGACCTGTTGACATTTTTGTTGTTGCTTTATTGTCAGAATGTAATAGGTTTACATTCTGGACATCCTGAACATCTGACAGGTGAAAGCTCACAACTCAATGTTTATGAACGCTACCTTTTGAAGCCAGCCAAAAAAATGAACTGAAGTAGTTAACCTGAGGCATAATCAAAAAGTGACTGAAAATCCCAAAAGATTTCCTGTCTATGAAATATACTAATATACTTCCAGGATTACATTTTTTGTGCAGGCTTGAATTCCTAATGAAGTTATTAAAACAAAACAAAACAAACAAACAAACAAAAACTAAACTCTAAAAGACATAAATTCAAATTTGGAAGTATTTTACCTACACAAAACTCAATTTTGATGGAATTTAGTGCTGCAATCGTATTAAACACACAGCTGGTGAAACAATCAGAGAGAAGGATCACCTCAGGGCCAGATATAAACAAAATAAGAAATTAAATTGAAGAATCTCCAAATATAAGTCAAATTGAGCAGAAGATTCCTGTAACAGAAGGTATAATGATAACAGATAATGTAGGCAACATAGGAAAATTAGAATCAACACAAATATTTGGAAAGATACATTGATAACATGGTAAAATCCACATGAACACTGGAATTTGCTTCATCAGATAGCTGTGACTGTTTAATTTGAAATGTCCAAAGTCTTCTATTTATTTTATTCTCTACATTAGAGCAAATTTAATCCAGAAGAATAATAATTACAGAAAGTAGTGGTGTATATTCCCTTACTACAGCAGCAGGTAAGTATAACCAGGCCTTGCACATCTGGAATGCTTTTGACTTCTGGCAGGCACCCTGGCCAGACACAAAGCTAAGCAGCCCAGTTAGTCAGAAGCATTAAAGCAAGAGTCTTTCAGAGGTGCTTTAATTTCAAAATGGGAACCCCTTGCTCCTCAGGCAGTCTGAAGCAACCTCTAGTTAAACTAGAGACAGCTCCATGTAGGTGCAAAATAGCAAGCAGTTCTGCGAGTGGTAAAACAACTTCAGCTAAGTTAAAATCCATCAGGTGATGTCACAGCAAGCTGCTAACTTGGGCCTGTATCAAATTCTTGGGTATGGAAATTTGCTGAAGAAATGTATGCCAGAGATAAATGTCCATCTTTAAAACAGAAGAAAAAGAAAGGGAGAACATGTAAACCTTCTTAGTTAATTAAGGCACTAAAAAGAGTATTTAAGGGTTCTGACTACCTGCTAATGGAGGCTAATTAGTAGGTATACTGTTCAGAGTGTTCAAGAAATGTCCTGAGCAGCAGAATCAGACTAAATAAAAACTGACCAAGTCCCATCGATCCAATAGGATTTCATTTGTTAATACCCATCTTTTCTAATTTTCACAGAGTTATGATTTCGTGGCAGTTAAGCACTTACAGGGTAGTATACAGAGTCTCCTCTATGTTGTAAATGGTAACACAGAGAAAAAGAAAAACAGAGAAACATTTTTTCATACGCTGACCTGTTTTGTCTGTTTGGTCTTGTTTCCTGAGATGTTAGAGTACATTAGAAGCAGTAGTGAGAGCAGGGAAGCAGATCATATACTTCTATTATCACTAATGCATCTGCTGAAAATGTTTGATGTTTAGGGCCAGAGGCATTGGTTCCTTCCTATCCATTAAGCACTTCAGGTTGTGCTTAAATTTAAGCACATGTGCAAGTCTCTTTGACTTAAAGGGTTTTTCCTCATGGCATCAACACTGATTGCATCAAAACACCAGATTCAAAGGCAAGTTATGAGCTTAATGAATGGTTACTATGGCTTGAATATTTATCTGCTTGTTAGATTCTAAAAGAATTACGTTTCTCTTCAGAGGATGTCTCCATGTCTGTTTGCATTGTCTCATTTTAATAAAACAGTGAGATGCTAGCTGTTCAAGAAAGGTTTGAAATAAAAGCAGTATCAAGAACAGAACACTTTGTTCAGTGGGCTGGGTAGCATGTAAGATTCAGATGCATATAATATGCAAGTTATTTTTTACAGACCACAAGATATTAATTTGGACTACACATTATGAACTGCAATAGACATGTGGATTTACAGTCAGAACTTTGTATGCAGTTTACAAAAATGTAGATCAAAAGCTGTTTTATAGAAAGAAAAATGAAGCATAGAAAAAAAAATAAATCTGATATTCAGAGGTTCTAAGTATTCACATTCTGTTCTGGCTTTCAAAGGAGTTTTGCTCCTCAAAGCTAAGGCAAATTTGCTTAACATAAGCAGAGTTGCTAATAAACACACATCTATCTGTCTTCTATCTCTCCATCTTGCTACCTTGTGCATACATCTACACTACTTCTGCAATATTCTGCCTTTGTTATTTATACTGGTTTGTGGGTTACCATTCACTGGATCATACTTTAAACCAAAGTAAAGTCATCTGATTGAAGACATAACAAAATCTTACTAAACAGTTGTCTATTGTGGTCTGCTTAAGTGTTTTAAAGTAGCTCAAAAAAAAAAAAAAAAAAAAAAAAAAAAAAAAAAAAAATCTCCAAAATCACAGAATCACAGCACCACAGGCTTATGCTGGCAGGGCCCTCCAGAGGCCACCAGGCCCAAGATGTGCTCCAGCAGAGCCACCCAGCACAGGCTGCCCAGGCCCATCTCCAGGCAGCTTTGGAAGGCCTCCAAGGAGGAGACCCCACAGCCTTTCTGGGCAGCCACCCTCAGGGCTCAGTCACCCTCACAGCAAGAAGTGTCTCCTTATGTTTAGACAGAACTTCCTGCGTTTCTGTCTGTGACCTCTTGTCCTGTCACTGAGCACCAGCAAGAAGATCCTGGCTCAGTCTCCATTGCACCCACTCTTCAGGTATATATACACATCGATGAGATCCCCCCCCCGAGTCTCCTCTTTCTGCCCGCCTCAGTTTATGTGTAGAGAACAGAGTATTTTTTGAAGAAAAATCATTTATTGCAAAAAGTTAAAAATTACTATGTCTTTACATCACCCCCAGTCACAAGATTTAGACTTGATTCTGAAGAATCCAGTAGAGTCACTGAAATACTGGCAACTCAGAAGCATTGGCAATGACCATGTAAATGTGGAGATGAGAGTTAGGCTTTTTATTGCTGAAGAGTATTTTCTTAAAGTTTGTACTGCTTGTGGAAGGCAACAGGGAGAATCCTTCTATTTATATAACTACTGCTATTCCATCCTCCTTCTGCATCAACAAGTTTGCCTCACCAGCTTGTCTCTTTCCTCCAAAATATTAGTCACGCCAATAGAGTTGAGAAAGCATCCATTATAACTGTGATAGGAAACTCCATTCATTATGAAGGAGAATATGCTAAAATGAATATATATTTATTCTGGGAAATCTGTTTCTGCACTCTTGTACTTACTATCTATCATGAATATCATGAACTCCCATGGCCAAGCTTCCAGTCAAAATCACTGAGATTAAAAAACAAACAAAAAAACCCTCCAGAATTTCATGAAGCAGATATTTTTAGAAACAATGTATACTATGATGTATTTCTACATTTTCAGCATTTAGACCTTTTTCATAGCATGTGGATGTCCATTTGCCCTTGCCTTTTAGTGAGTATAAAATAAAATAGCAGTTGCATGAATCAGGAATGATGGGGGAAATTATTCCTAGAACATGAAGTATGTCTGAGAGAGATTAAGACAAATAAATACTTCCCTCCTCCTCCTTTTTCTTTCTTTTTTTTCCCATTTTGCATTTTTTTAAGAACACACATGTTTGATACACAGCTCTGTGCAATGTGATAAGACATGGACTTCTCTGAGGTCACTCTTTTCTGTCTTTTGCATTTATTCTTTTGAATTTCTTTCAAACAAATACTTGTGCATATTGCAGAGGAAAAAGAATACAGAACCTTTAGAAATGTCTATGAATTCAAGAGGCAGTTTGCTGGCCTTTAGTACTTATTCTTCCCACGTATAAATGCCTTTCACTTGTCAATGGTGAATGGCTGTTTATGGCATGAATCTTTTACTATGCAGACATGAAGACAAAAGGTCCTAGAAAGAATGATGTGAGCTTTTTACTTCTGCCTAAAAGTTTAGAACTCTTTCTCTCACTTGAGGAAAACTTGCATGTCTGTGTATATATATTTTTTCTTTTCAATTGCATTTTTCTGTCCTTGTCCTTATTATAGATACTTCCACCTACCTTGGCCTCTTGTGACCTTTACTTTAAAAAATATGGTTTACATTCAACTCTAAAGTATTTGCAGAGAATCCCACTTTAGAGTTATGGTAGTTGGCACACATATCTCTGAAGACAGATTTTGTCCTCATCTAGGAGCTAGAATTAAAATATCAGCTTTTTCACTCTTTTGGCAGGAAGCAGAAGTCATATTTCTAATCTTGCGTCTTCACAAGGGTGTGATTCTATAATGCTCTGTGCACATCGTGAGGTCTTGCTTGCCTGACATCAGTACGAAATGAAAGTTTTAAGTAACATCCAGACATCTTGCAGGAAGAGGCCTGGGATAATCTGAATTTTTATTGAAGGTTGCCCAAAGTGATTATTTTATGGCAGTTTCCCCTTCTTTTCCTATGACATTTGAAGAAATTATAGGGCTTCTTACATTTTGCGCTACCTTAGCTGCTCTTGTTCCATCCTCTGAGGCTGAAGACATGGAGGTGAGCTTGCAAAGAGACTGCTCGACTCATTGACTGTGGTATTGTTAAACTGATAGGCACTTTTTCCTCACAAGCATAGCACATGTTTCACCTGTAAACTTGGGTGAAACTTGAAAGCTTAATATGGAAAGTTGCTGGTCAATAAGTTTCCAACAGATACTAATAATTGTGTCTGCCTCTCCATTTGTAGTACTTCAGAGGCACCACTCAAGAGGAGAAGCTTGAAGCCGTTAGAATCACAGAATCATAGTATCATTCAGGTTGGAGAAGACCTCTAAGATCACCTAGTCCAACCTTTCTTAAATATCGGGATGAGCAAAAGGCAGATGTGTGACCCTGCCACAGATCAGACATCAGAACTGCTCTTTAGGTACATTTACGGATTTTCTGGGGCTCAGATCTGGGATGCTCTGGAGAACCTGCTGAGGCTCCCTTGGCCCTTGGAGTATAACCTCTTCCAGTTCATCCACATGGGGATTAGTGGTGCTGGCAGAAAGATCTTCAGTCATAGAATCATAGAATGGCTTGGGTTGGAAGGAACCTTAAAGATCATCTAACTCCAACTCCCCTGCCATAGGCAGGGATGCCACCCACTAGATCAGGATGCTCAGAGCTTCATCTAACCTGGTCCTGAACAACACCAAATCCAATATCTTTCCAATTTAGAGACAGAGATGTTGTGCAGGACAGTTTCAAATGCTTTGGACAAGTCCCGGTTTAGACAAAACACAGCTTTAGGATGGATAACTAGTTGACTTGAATCTCATTTACAATAACCTCATCACCTGCTTTCTGAACCCTAAGATTGGACAACAGATTATGCTACAAGCTTTTTCTTAATATGAGGCAAAGTTTTTAACTGCTACCTAGTTTGTTAGTTAAGGTTGCAAAGCAATACAATCCAATAGTGGGTATTAAAATTGATTCATCTAGCATTCTTCTTTAAAGTGCAAAAGTAGGAAAATGGCTGATCTTCCTATCTTCTGCTTTCAGTCTTCTACAGAAAAGCTATGGTGACTGACTTCTTTCTCAGAAGCCTAATATACTCCCTAGTATTACTGCCACTTGCATGTTGGCAGCGAAATAGCATGGACACATTGGCTGTGTGGGTATACTGACTTGTGAGAAGAGCTTTTGGTTTTGGTTTTGTGAGTGAGCTAAAATGTTGAACAGGATAATGATATTTACAGTAAGTACCTTCCTTGAGCAGCTCAGCTCTACTGGTGTGACTGGGAGTAGATGCAGTTCCTCATTCAGGATAGTTCCTGATGATAGCTCCTCAGTCAGGAACTTGGTCCCCATAACCAAGCCAAAATGTCTTGTGCTATCCTAGTGGCTGCAGGGTCCAGTATTCTGTTACAACCACTTGCTTTTGGGAAATCACAACAGGATTTTGCTAAATATCCTTCCTTTTCAACAACAAAAATGGTAACATATAACAGCCCTGCTCTGAATCTGTGGTTGAGAATAGTGCTGAAGCTGAAAGATACTAAGTATATGCATAGTAAAAGTCAGGATTTCCCTTAAAGAACATCTGCTATACAGATTCAAAGGGTGAGAGGGGCAAAGAGACAGGCCCAATGTCATATACAGGGTTAATAACACTCACTTAACTTCAAAAATCTAAAAACTTCCAACTCAGGATATTCTATGATTCTACTCTATAACTGTACCGGTCCAAGGACAGACCCCTGTACACCACTTGTCACCAGCCTCTACTTGGACATAGATCCATTGACCACCACTCTCTGAGTGTAACCTTCAAGCCAATTCCTTATCCACTGAATGGTCCACCCACCAAATTCATATTTCTCCAATTTGGAGATCAGGATGTCATGTGGGAGTATGTCAAAGGACTTGCAGAAGTCCAGGTAGATGACATTAATTGGTCTTCCTTTGTCAACTGATGCAGTCACTCCATCATGGAAAGCCACCACACTGTTCAGGCACTATTTGCCCTTGGTGAAGCCATGATGGCTGTCTTGGATCACCTCTTTGTTTTGCATGTGCCGTGACATTGCTTCCAGGAGAATCTTTTCCATAACCTTGCCAAGCCCAAAGGTACTTGATTTCTTATGTGACAAATGATAAATAAGTTGTGTCAGGGGAAGTATTGGACATTAGGAAGAATTTCTTCAGAGAGGGAGTTGTCAAACATAGGAAAAGGCTGCCCAGAGAAGTGGTGGAGTCCACATCCCTGGAGGTGTTTAAGAAACACATGGACGTGGCACTAAGGGACGAGGTCTAGTGATGGGATTCAGTAGGTTGGATTGAGAGCAGGTGATCTTGAAGGTCTTTTTCAACCTAGATGATTCTATGACTCTATAGAGAATTCATCTGAGCTATCTTAGGCCCCTCCTTCAAGATGAAATGAATTGCCAGCTGGGGACTTCTTACTTCATTTTGACTGTTAATCAGTGTCATTGCTTCCAGCAGGCCTCTTAGGGAAGCCAAGGGTGACTAGCCCGGACCTGGGGATCTAACTTTCACTTGCCTAAAATGGGGTGAATGAAGTGACCCATGGTGGAAAAAAACACACTTCAGAGGGCTCCCTGCTAGATCCTGGTGCTTTCCCATTTCCTCTCAAACTGTCTCTGCCACTTTCTAGAGACAGCAGAGATTTTTACAGATTACAAATGCAGAAAAAGAGCATGACTTTCATGGGCTTTTAACCTACAAATCATTGCCAGAACAACCTTAGAATTTCCAACAGATTATGAATATTTTTTTCATGTCTTTTAAAAGTGGGGAAGAGTAATCCTCAAGGGAGCAAATGCAAACATTCAGGATTTTTTTCAGCAACAATATAAAATACACCCCACACTTTGCTGAAGGTCCTTTACAAGTAAATTACAATCATTATTAGCCTGTGTATGCAGAACTCCAAGGTGAAGTGGGTAAGCAGTATCAGCAGATCAATAAGGGAAGCAGAAAGAGAGCCCAGGCCTTTTGATTTTGGCATGGGTGCTCTGCTCCATAGCACAATCCTGCTCTTAGAACTGACTCTCACCAGGCTTTATACAATTTAGAACGGTGATTGAGCACATATTATCATTTATATCCTGTCCAATTTCTATCTTACACATCTTCCCAGACTCTTCAAGATTAACAGAACAGTGTCCCAAAAAGCTGGTCAAATCAGCTGAATCCTGGAAGGATGCATCCTACATATTTGCATATATATAACTCATATCAAGCCATTAGGGCAATGAAGCTGGTGAAGGGTCTAGAGAACAAGTCTTATGAGGAACAGCTGAGGCAGCTGGGGTTGTCTAGCTTGGAGAAAAGAAGGCTTAGGAGAGACCTTATTGTGCCATACAATTACCTCAAAGGAGGTGGTAGTGAGGTGGGGGTTGGGCTCTTCTCCCAAGCACAAAGTGGTACAATGAGGTAAAATGACATCAAGTTGCACCAGGGCAGGTTTAGGTTGAATATCAGGAGAAATTTCTTTACTGAAGGGGTTGTGTGGCACTGAAATATGCTACTCAGGGAAGTGGTTGAGTCACCATTCCTGGAGGTCTTCAAGAAACGCACAGAATTTAGTAGCAGGATTTAGTGGTGGACTTATCAATACTAAGTTAAAAGTTGGACTAGGTGATCTTGGTGGTCTTTTCCAACCTGAATGATTGTATGATTCTATGATTATATGTGGGTTATGAGGAAAGAGGTTAATTCAGTTATTAACTATGTTTCATTCACAGAGGTTTAGAGCTTCCACTTACTTACATTTGACAGCTATTTTGTGCATTCCAATCACATAAAAAAAAGTCTCCTATTCTTGTCACGTGAATGTGCTGTGTCTTGCAACTTCTTTAGAGTCTACCATTACCATCTTCATTGCTTTTGTGCCACTGATTAAAAAACCTCTTCTTAGCTAAAGCCCTTGAGAGTCCTTCAAGGCAGCATCCCTAAATATGCATTCCTTTTCCTGCTAAATAATTAGTTTGAAATTGCAAAGTGATTCCATGAATGGTCCTAGATTTTTTTTGTTGTTTTTATCTTAATCAAAAGGTAGCTTTTTGAATGGCTTTATGACTAAATAACTGTGGAAAGAATTGTCTCCAAGGCAGGCGCTCCAAAAGCCAAAGGACAGAGGTATGCACTTTTTCTTTCTTTTACCCATGATTAGTATAATTTTTGTCACAGAAAATGGGGTGAAATACCTCATATCTTTTCTATTCTAATAGCTTTAATTGACTGAGCAAACAGTATACCCACCAGCAATGATGTAAAAGCCTCCTCCTGCTTTGTACAGAATGTGGCTGGCAAAAGGAGCTGCACAGATGATGAAGAAACTAGCCACCACAATAGTGAGCACTCCCAGGAGCATAAGAACTGTCCAGAAACCTCGATAAACTGGAGAAAGGGAAGAAAGAAAAAAGCACACAACACTTTTTAGAACTTAATCAAGTGACGCATTTGGCTAACAATACTTTTTCCTTTCCTCTTCTCTTTTCACTTTCCTTATTAACAAACCAAACATTCATTCCATTGTGTGTGCACCTTATATATCATGTGGATCGAAGTAGGTTTGGACCCCAGTTCTTATCTGATGATCACGGAAAATAAGATGTAAGTTACCATGAATGAAGTCTATATGCTTAACATTTAGACAGTGACTTGCAACATAGCAAATTTATGCTTTTTAGAAAATGGTGCACCAAAGGTGTAGCAATGATACTTTGGAGTAAATGATTGGACTGACTGGATATAATTGTTTTACCAAAATTGACTGGGAGAAGCAGAGAATTCTAATATTTTGACATTATTAGTGCTCAGAACCTCTCACCAAAAGCAATCTTTGAGTTCTCTATAATTTACTAGTGGATAATTCTCCTTACATATAGTATATTCAATACAAGGAAATTTAAGCAGGAAAGAAGTGCAACTCAGAAATGTAAACTGAAAAAAAAAAAAAAAAAAAAACACATTTTTTTTTAAACAGCCTATTCCTGCTCTAATGCTCTCTGTATTTTATTAAATTTAAAATGTGATGTTTCAGAAGTCCCTGTTAGACAGTGCCAAGCAGTGCTGAATTAATGGATGCAGCTGGTGATAAATGAGCCGAGAGTTTTGTGACATACTCTGGCCAAAAGAGTCTTTCTAACAATTATTTTTTAGCTGGTTAATTGCACATCCATTTAACAAAGTCATCATTTTACAAATGCTACAAGAGTGACATAAATTTCTCCCATGAATTTAAAAATTGGTACATTAACACAACCCATTAGTAAAATTATGAGTTGCAAAGATCTCCATCGTCAGATCTGAAAATCTTGAAGCACTGACAATTCAGTCAGTTAAAAACATTTCCACCCAACTGAGAGAAAGCATATAAGCCAGCTGGCATGTCAGAAAAAGTGAGTCACAAAAGAAACTGCCACTTATCATTTGACAGCACCTACTTACTGTTATAGCAAAACACAACTAAGCAACTATTATACTGGTTCAACTCCTGAAAGTTTCAAATCCATTCAGGCTGCTAAAGCCAGCTTGGAATAATTCTGGTTTGCTCTCATCTAAAGACCAAAGGTACACTAGACATTATCAGTTTGTGTTTCCCACTAATGTGTTTCAAAAATTTATAGTTTTCAACTTGACCAGCTTAACTCATGTTAAAGTATACATCATCTTGCCTACCTAAACCCTGTAAATGTATTAGCTAGATCACATTCACCACATCACATTAGACACACTTTTTAAATAACAACCTTTTTAATCTAGGCAAAGATTCACAGACATAATTTTCTGCCACAGTGATCAGCAGATTTGGGCACAGGGAAGATGAATGTGTCTGAAAGTAGTCGGCAGAAGGGCTAAAACTGTGTTTTGGTTCATATCCAATACAAGGCTTCCTTCCACATAAACAAATAAATATGAAAATAGCAGGTAAGAGATAAGGCTGTGGTTCAGCAAATCAGTTAAGTGTGTGTTCTGCTTTAAGTACTCTAATTCTTATGGGATTGAGGCACCTGTTTAAAGTTAAACACATTGTTAAATGATTCACTTAATGCAAATGGACAGTGAATGGAGACCTAGAAAGGTAAATCTCTCAAGTCCTTTGGTCTTGGGTATTTGAAGCAATTTCATATTATTTTACTCATGGGTCTACTTTGCTAAGCTTCATCGCAGTCCCCAAGTCCATGGGACATTACTTCCTCATTTAAAACCTAATACTGCTAAATCAGCCTATAACCACCCAACTCCTTTACATGGATGGCCCAAGGTACTTCAAAGTCATGCTACATAATAGGACACATTGGCCAAAATGGACCTTGAAAAAGCTTACTTCAATATCATTATGGTCAGTCACTGAAGTTATATAGCACTGTTTCTATTTTCTGAATGGATGAGGACACAAGCTTCTCCAGCATTACGAAATTAGTGTGCAGCTTCATTATATATTCTTTGTACAGGAACTTTGAAGACGGTTTTTAGTGAACTTTTACCAGAAAAGCTTGATTTCCTCAAATGTTCCTGAAAACTAAACATAAATGGAGTACAAATGTACCTGATGAAAATCTATTTAAACCTCTCTGTGACTATACAAGAGAAAATCTGTTTCTCTGCTCCAACAGCGTAACTGTTTTATGCATTATATATGAAATACAGATTTGACCTAGCTATCACCTGAAATAAGCTTCCGTTGTATTCCTCTATACGTAATTATTTTCTCTAGAGAATCATGGAGATATTCTGATGATCCTAATACTCGTTTATCTAGCTAACTCCATCATTAAACAACAATTAGAAAATGAAGAAGACAGGTAAAAAGTCTTCAATGCTCTCAAATTTGTGACTTTTCATGCAAATATTTACCCCTTTTAATCTACAAGACAGGAAGTCATTAAGGCCATTTGTGGCACAAGTCCAAATAAACACCCTAAGAGCATCTAGACATTTTATTTAATAATGGAATTAAAATGCAACCATTCTCCTGCAGAGAAGACTTCACTTATTTCATATTCAGACCATTTTTACCCAGACCACATCTCCTACCTTCTCTGTTTAGATGGGCAAGATCGCTTCCCGTGGAGCTAACCGTTCAAAATTACAGTGTAGCCCTATTGCAGTCACTAGCTTAGCTGGCATCAACAGATGAACACAAAAGAGGTGGTTGAAATAAACCTACCTAAGGATGAAATTCTTAAGTCAAAGACTCTGCTGCTCTAGGATTGAGGAGATCTTTAGCAGATAAAAAAACAACTGAAGACAGTTTTGAATTATGATTCTTTATAATATATATATATTTTTAATATGCTTCTTTATATAAAAGGGATGACACTGTGATCCAAGCAGTCTGTTTCAACTGTGGTTCAGTGTACATACACAAGATGTTAAAAGAAGTTTGCACCTTTCAGTTAAAAGAAGTTTGCACCTGCAGTTCATAAGATAGCCCATGTTCTGGTCCAAACAACGAATGTCCTTGCCTCTGTAAAGAGCAGGCACTAAGTAAATGAACCTTACAGGTATGTCAGAATTAGCTACCTCAAGTACTTGTGTTATTCCAAGTATTTTCTGCAGTGGAAGAAATAAAGTACAAGTGCTACCGCAAAGTCTGAGGTAAACCTATCTGTAGTGTTAACCTTAGATATCATTGCTCTACGTTGCAAGAGTGCTAAACAGAGGTTCTGTAACTTCTCTTGGTAAGCTGTCCCTTCATCAGGGTACAACATTTGTCTTGGTAGTGACAGGCAGGCCTAAAAATAAAATAGTACTTAGAGGAAAACAGGAGTACAGCCAGAATGCTTGTCTTTGAGCTCTGCACCATTCCGTCTACATACCATGAGAATATTGCAGCTGAATTATATTACTTTCAAATTGCGTGACCTGTGATTTTGCCTTTCCACCTGGTTTTCTCCTAAATGAGAAACTTAGATTAACTAACTAACCTAGATTCCTCTGGAGACTTCTGCATCATTTGAAAACCAGCTGAAGTATCACATTTTATGTAAGGGACTGAATTTTGGACTGAAAAATATCAAAAGTTCCCTTTTCTTGTATAGGAGATCCCAACCCTGTTTAGAAACTGATGCCACAGTTTCTGACGTTACTGGTGCTTGATATGGAAATAAGTAATAATATATTTGACACAGTTACACAATGATGTCACCTAAAAGACACACTTTTTATGTAGTAGCAATGCACACCTCAAAACCTCCATAATGGGCTATTCAGGAACTGGTTAACTAAATACAACGCAACACCCATCTATAAACTAGAGATGTTAACACCAAACTCATGAAACCACACCACATACTTTATTGCCCTTGCCAACTTCAAGTCCTTCAAATTCTTAGCCATGTAAAAGACTTGGCCCATACATTTCCTATGGCATACAAAAAAATAATAATAATATATATATATATATATAAATAAAAATCAATATTGAACAAGAATTATTAAGTCCTACAAAGCTGAACATCTTTTTGAAGTATGTGTGAGTTCAGTGCTTCATAAACATTACAAAGAATCATTAAAATGACGTGATTTTTCACCTACAAACTCAGGTCCTAAAGTGAACCTAACCTTTCCTTTGATTTGGCTAAATAGTGCATTTCAGAATATCTTTTTTACCTCTCTATTTAATTGAAGTGATATCAAAATGATTTTGACAAGAGGCATCAAAATGCCACTACCGATATAAAATACGATGAAAGGTAAAATGCCTGAACTGTTCTATATCTAAAGTATCTTCTCTGCAGATAAACAACTGCAAATGTGATCACAGCTCTCAGCAGCAGCACCTGAGACACATCTAGCAACACAATAAACCTTGCAAAACTTTTATCAGTTTCACTCAGTACCCTTTATTATCCCTTAGTAGTAATAATCTTTTTTTTTTTTTTTCAAATAACCTTAACAGTAAAATAAATACAATATTCACATTATGAATACATTGCTTTTTTAAATACTTCTTGCTTTATCACTGCTCAGTGGCTGGGGAGTTCTTCCTTAGTAAATGTACTGTATTACAACCTCTCACAGGCAATTATGTGACCGTATTACATAACAGCATTTTTTGCCCTAAAAATAGGCTAACTCTAGCATCTCACTATACAGTTATTATTTTCAGATTTCATTGCTGATATTTCCTAGATTACTTTAGGTTAATTTCAGCCCAGCAACAAACCTGCCAATAAATTTGATCACACCAATTTAGGTGTAATAGTTGCTGAACCGGAACTTCTCTTCAGTCCTATAAACATTCTGTATTCCACATTATATTAGGCACTACTTCAAATGCTGGCAATGTGCTCAGTACTGGACAAAATAAGATACAAATGGTCAGGAAAAAAAAAGTACTAGCAGCTACAAATCAGAGTATTAAACTGATGTGTCAGTGCAGCCCCATTAAATTGCTTCTAATTTAACCTCAGAAGTTGCTGGGGCAATTTACAACAGTTAAGAAACTACTGCATATTTCCAAATAAACTTGCATTTTTTTTTTTTTTTATTTTTTAATTGATGACTTGATTAAGTGATAGATCTTATACTTCTTTTTCTTAGGAATTATCTCACTGTTGCAATATGGTACTATTTGTATGAGTAAGGACTTTGTACAGTAAAAGAGAGTTTTATAAAAGTATGATAGTCATTGAATATCTATGTTAAGTAATCCAGTGATGTGATACCATGAATTAATCTAGCTTGCAAAAAATTATTATTTAAGTAATATAATTACAATTATAAAAATGTATATATAAGTATGCTTATTTTAGAATAAAATATTTAGAATAAAATAAATAATGGTCACTATTCTGGTACTTTTATTGTATGGGTTATTTTTTTAAAATTATTATTCCTAGGTTGTAGTCTGTTGCACATATGTTTGTGAATCATCATATAAATGAATCTGCTGGTGACACAATGAGGTGCTGTCTGTCCTCTTAATAGCTGCACATTGTAATACCTGTCACTATAAAACATTGTAACATCACAGAAAGTCACTAGAGTCAGGCTTCCCTGACTTCATTTAGATGTCTATTTCAGGCTAAGATAAATGACATGGCCTGCAAATTTGTTTAAGTGCATAACTATAAATGATGGCTAGCACAGCTGTAGACTGCACTTTACACTGCAGGTAGGTGATCCACCAAGATGCTTAACAAAACCAATGAATGAACAAAGCCGTAGTACTTGTGATTAAGATACAGAAAGCTGCAATTTCAAAACAGTACTAACCCACCCTTCCAAGCTGATCATGTATCTGACAGTAATGATGAAAGGAAATCTGAGACAATAAAACATGCATTTGAATCCCCAATGTCAGCATCACTGTAGGCTTTTCTGTCTTCACATTTCCATCTAAGGCTATAACTCTTCACAGCAAGAACTCATAGTCTAGGTTTCTGTAAGAGGATGAACCAGGCCTTTTGTGTAAAGCATACTAACACACTAAACTTCAAGGTCTTCAGAGTTTGAGTTTTTCTGGGAACTATCAAACATCTTAAAACCAACACACAAAAATATCTAAATAAACTAAGAGAGGATAGATCAAGCCTTTTTTGAATTATGGCCATGGCCCAGAAAAACTCTGAGGCAAATTCTTACAGATACTAAAGCCAAAGGAGTTATGTCAACAGAGGACTTCATTCAGTCACTCCACTCAAAAATCATCAGAGATTTTATAGTCCTCAGGAAACTTATTTTTGCCTGAGCCATCCTAGCTGGATGGTAACATGGCACTCCTGCTACAAACCACAGTTGTGTTTTCACTAGGGTCTGTAATTAAATCCAATTTGCTCTGACAAGTTCTCATAGTCTCTTAAAGCTGAGCTATCTGTAAAAGAAGGTGTATGCCTTTGCTTGTTCAGAAAGTAACAGTTCTGTTAACATGAAGGTAGAGATTTTTAGAAAATTGTGTTGTACATCCACACTTGATTTCTCTAATGAAGTTTAAAGCTTTTTATTCAACTGTTTATTTTTCAGCAAACTATTTTTCAGATGACAAAATATTTCTTCTTATCCATTCCAAATTAAAATATGACTTGGAGGTCTTACGAAAAATGTGGTGAAAAATCTTTCTGAAAGGACCAGGAGTGGTGGATTATTATTTTTTTTTATCCCCCAAAGTATAACTTTTGAGAAAGCTATAAGCCATGAAAAAGAAAATACTGTATCAAGATACAGTAGCAAAACCAAAAAAAAAAAAAGAAATGAGAACCCTAATCTTTTGGTAGTGCCCTTTTGTTCTATGTTTTGCTGACAGAAGGTATTAGATGCAGCCAAGTCAATGTTTAAATAGCTGACAAAATATTTTTTTGCATGAAATCAGATGGAGGGCTTTCTCCACTGACTAATTCAGAGAAGCATTTCCTCCACTGTGAATCAGAAAGACAACAACTTTCTAGTATTACTTAATTTAGTAACTGCAGATTCAGTGAGGTTTTAAAAGCCTGTTTGCGACATATCACAGGCAGGACTGTTGAAGTACACTAGAAGAGGAATGAATTTTGAACTAACGGAAGAGATGATGATATAACCTTCTTAATAAAAAGTTGTGGAAGATTCTTGAACAAGTATACCTGCTCTAGATGCTGAAAATGAACTGGTGGCATAAAAAAAAAAAAAAAAAAAGTCTCCAGTTTTAATAAGCTCCAAAGCAATCCAACTGTATCTATTTATACAGCAGGAATGGCTCTGAATATACTCTACCTGGGCCAGCATCTATAGTACAGTTCTGTCTATTTTTAATCTTGTAATATAAAATATAGATAGGAAAATTATATTTGAGCAGAGGTTCTTTTGGCAAACATTAACTGAAATTAATTAAACTTTTGATGATATTCCTTCTCATTTCTTTATTCTTTGTTTGTCCGCTTCTGTGTAATCATGCAATATGATTTGAAGATCTTTTGTGAATGTATGAGTGAATGGTGGAATACAAACTCTGTCTAGATTATTACGAGAAGATGACTCGTCACTTTCAAATGGAAAGATAAACTGTTCTAGATGTGCTTCGAAGTTACAGATTAGATCTCTGACTCTGAATGGTGAGGTATTAATTCTTCCTGGACAAACAGTTCATAATTTCTGAAGATTAACAGAACTGTTACCAGTCCAACTTCTTTTTCATGTCTGCAGCATAAAAAATGGATTCTGAAGACACTTCAAAGTCAGCAAAGGTATAATTACAGCTTCAGGGATCACTTAAGTCATTGAGTCAGCAGGCTTGGAGACATGCAGCATCCCCACATCACAGGTTATTTAAAAAGTCACATGAAATAGGCATCAGAAGCAATATTTTCAAATACATTTGCATAAAGCCCTTGATCTGATGAAATGTGACCAATTTTTTAAGTGGAGTAGTAAAAACAGAGCTTTCCAGGCATTATTCAAGTATAAGGTTTTCGATTCTGTGTATTTTACATATACATATGTATGTCTGTTACTACACTATAGTTTCTCAGTGTTAATATCTCAGTTTAAGATATCAAGTATTTTGAAATGTTATAGAATATATATATATTTTCAAAAATAACTTAATTTACAAAACAAGATTGCACATTGCTACACTCTTGGTCTACATTATTCATGTATGGCACACACTGTTCAAATTAATTTTAGCGCTGCAACTTCCTATAGTGTTAGTGGAGAGAAGCTGGCACCTCCAGTACTTGGTGCAGTATATCTGAGTTAGTTGAATAAACTTAGACGGTATCAAGGCCCCTCTTTTCCCTTCTCATAAAGTAAAAGAGCAATATAATTCCACATGTGGTTATTTATTTAACAAGAAATAGTTTAATTGGGATATATGAGAAGAAGTATTTGTTTAATGCATTCAGCCCAAGGAAGATACTTTTTCTGTATGAAAAAAAAAATGATTCACTAAAAAGAAATGTTTCTGTTTTTAGAAATGATTTTCATTCTGCCATTATACTTAAAGCTATGCATTCATTTACGTGCTTTGCTAAATAGTGTCTTAAATATGTGTGTTGTAAAAGTACGAGGAGTATGAAACACCAAAACTCTGCAAATTAAACTGTGTGGAGTGATAATGCTGTTTTGTACTGAAGCATCCAAATTGTTTTCTTGAAACTATAGGCATTGTATCCATTTGCAGCCAAAAAAAATACTTACTGACTGCAGAGTCATAGGAGGTTGAGTTGTGTTCATCTCGGATATGAGGAAATGGTGAGAGGTATGCATGTGTACAGTTCTTAGAAGGTGACTGGTTGGCTAAAAGAAAAAGAGAGAAAAAGATTAATGCCTTAGAAATACAATGTTTTGTGCCTGTTTTTCAAATAGGTAAACTGAGTTTCATAGGTCAAGATTCCAGGTTCCTTCCCAGGCAGTAGCTCTACAGTGGATTTTGCGTTGGTAATAGATACCAGCCTTGTGTCGTGGTTCCGCTCGAGTGGGCAGCCGAGCTCCACCACAGCCACTCTCTCACTCCCCCTCCTCAAAGAGGAATGTGGAGAAAATATGTGAAAAGGGCTCAAGGATTGAGATAAGGACGAGAAAATCACGCAATAATTATTGTAACGGGCAAAACAGGCTCGGCATAAGGAGATAGTAAGATTTATTGCCTACAACTAACAAGCGAGAGAAGTGAGAAAACAAAGGAAAAAAAAAACCAAAAGCACCTTCCCCCCCATCCACCCTCTTCCACCTCCTCCCCCTGAGCGGTGCAGGGGAACGGGGAATGGGGGTTATGGTCAGTCTACAGCACTTCTTCTCTGCCGCTCCTTCTCGGTCACTCTCGTCCCCTGTGCTGTGGGGTCCCACCCACGGGATGCAGTCCTTGATGAACTGATCCGGCGTGGGCTTCCCACAGGCAGCAGCTCTTCCAGAACTGCTCCAGATATGGGTCCGTACCACGGGGTCCATCCCTCAGGAGAAAACTGCTCCAACCTGGCTCCCCTACGGGCTGCAGCTCCTGCCAGATCACCTGCTCCTGCGTGGGCTCCTCTCCACGGGCTACA